>NW_027227563.1:0-33866 GCF_037783145.1 Equus przewalskii | reverse complement strand
TGACGGACACTCCGGAATCACCTGTCGCGCATGACGGAACCACCTCTCAGACGTGCCGGAAGCACGTGCCAGACACGCCGGAAACACCTACCGGACAGACCAGAACCACCTGCCAAGAACGCCGGAGCCACCTGTTCGACTCGCTGGAACCACCTGCCGGACAGGCCAATATCAACTGCTGGCTATGCCAGAACCACCTGGGGGACAGTCCGGGATCACCTGCCAGCCATGGCGGAACCACCTCTCAGACGTACCAGAACCACCTGCCGGAGAAGCTGGAAACACGTCCTGGACAGACTGGAACCACGTGACGGCCATGCCTGAACCACCTGCCGAGCACGGCGGAACCAACTGCCGGACACGCCAAAATCACCTGCGGGCTACGCCAGAACCACTTGGACGACTCTCCGAAATGACCTGCCGGGCATGTTGGAACCACCTCTCAGACGCGCCAGAAGCACGTGGCGGACAGTCCGGAATCACCTGTTGGGCATACGCAAACACCTCTAAGACGTACCAGAACCACGTGCCGTGCACGCCGGAACCACCTACCGGACAGACCGGAATCCACTTTTGGGCATGCCGGAACCACCAGTCAGATGTGCCAGAAACACGTGCCGGAGACGCCGGAAGCACCTGCCGAGCACGTCGCAACCACCTGCTCAACTCGCCTGAACCACCTGCCGGACACGCCAAAATCACCTGCCCGCTACACCAGCACCACTTCGGGGACAAGCCGGAATCACGTGAGGGGCATGCCGGCACAGCCTCTCAGACTGAACCTCGTGCCGGACACCACAGAACCACCTGCCGGACAGACCGGAACCACATGCCGGACACGCCGGAACCACCGGCTCGACCCGCCGGAACGACCGCTGGACATGCAAAATCACCTGCCGGCTACGCCGGAAACACTTGGCGAACACTCCGGAATCACCTGCCGGGCATGCCGGAACCACCTCTCAGATATGCCAGAACCACGTGCCAATGACCCCGGAAGCACCTGCCGAGCACGCCGGAACCACCTGCTCGACTCGCCAGAACCACCTGCCGGACACGCAAAAATCACCTGCCGGCTACGCCACAACCAGTTGGGGAACACTTCGGAATCACCTGCCGGGCTTGCTGGAACCACCTGCCGGTCATGCCAAAATCACCTGCCAACTACGCCAGTACCACTTGGCGGACACTGTGGAAACACCTGTCGGGCCGGCCGGAACCACATCTCAGACGTGCCAGAACCATGTGCATGAGATGCTGGAACCACACCCCGAACAGACGGAAAACACCTGCCAGACCCGTCTGAACAACCTGCCGAGCACGCCGGAGCCACCTGCTCGACTCGCCAGAACCACCTACCAGACATGCCAAAATCACTAGCCGGCTATGCCAGAACCACCTGGCGGACACTACGGAATCACCTGCCGCGCATGCCGGAAGCACGTGCCAGACACGCCGGAAACACCTACCGGACAGACCGGAACCACCTGCCAAGAATGCCGGAGCCACCTGTTCGACTCGCTGGAACCACCTGCCAGACAGGCCAATATCAACTGCTGGCTATGCCAGAACCACCTGGGGGACAGTCCGGGATCACCTGCCAGCCATGGCGGAACCCCCTCTCAGACGTACCAGAACCACCTGCCGGAGAAGCTGGAAACACGTCCTGGACAGACTGGAACCACGTGACGGCCATGCCTGAACCACCTGCCGAGCACGGCGGAACCACCTGCCGGACACGCCAAAATCACCTGCGGGCTACGCCAGAACCACTTGGACGACTCTCCGAAATGACCTGCCGGGCATGTTGTAACCACCTCTCAGACGTGCCAGAAGCACGTGGCAGACAGTCCGGAATCACCTGTTGGGCATACGCAACCACCTCTAAGACGTACCAGAACCACGTGCCGTGCACGCCGGAACCACCTACCGGACAGACCGGAATCAACTTTTGGGCATGCCGGAACCACCAGTCAGATGTGCCAGAAACACGTGCCGGAGACGCCGGAAGCACCTGCCGAGCACGTCGCAACCACCTGCTCAACTCGCCTGAACCACCTACCGGACACGCCAAAATCACCTGCCCGCTGCACCAGCACCACTTTGGAGACAAGCCGGAATCACGTGAGGGGCATGCCGGCACAGCCTCTCAGACTGAACCTCGTGCCGGACACCACAGAACCACCTGCCGGACAGACCGGATCCACCTGCCGGACACGCCGGAACCACCGGCTCGACCCGCCGGAACGACCGCTGGACATGCAAACTCACCTGACGGCTAAGCCGGAAACACTTGGCGAACACTCCGGAATCACCTGCCGGGCATGCCGGAACCACCTCTCAGATATGCCAGAACCACCTGCCAGACACGCAAAAATCACCTGCCGGCTACACCACAACCAGTTGGGGAACACCTCGGAATCACCTGCCAGGCTTGCTGGAACCACCTGCCGGTCATGCCAAAATCACCTGCCAACTACGCCAGTACCACATGGCGGACACTGTGGAAACACCTGTCGGGCCGGCCGGAACCACATCTCAGACGTGCCAGAACCATGTGCATGAGATGCTGGAACCACACCCCGAACAGACGGAAAACACCTGCCAGACCCGTCTGAACAACCTGCCGAGCACGCCGGAGCCACCTGCTCGACTCGCCGGAACCACCTACCTGACATGCCAAAATCACCAGCCGGGTATGCCAGAACCAGTTGGCGGACACTCCGGAATCATCTGCCGGACATGCCGGAACCAGCTCTCAGACACACCAGAACCACGTGCCGGAGACGCCGGAAGCACCTGCCGAGCATGCCGGAGCCACCTGCTCGACTCGCCAGAAACACCTGCCGGACACGCCAAAATCACCTGCCGGGTACGCCAGAACCACCTGGCGGACACTCCGAAATCACCTGTCGCGCATGCCGGAACCACCTCTCAGACGTGCCGGAAGCACGTGCCGGACACGCCGGAATCACCTACCGGACAGACCGGAACCACCTGCCGAGCACGCCGGAGCCACCTGTTCGACTCGCTGGAACCACCTGCCGGAAAGGCCAATATCAACTGCTGGCTATGCCAGAACAACCTGGGGGACGGTCCGGAATCACCTGCCAGCCATGGCGGAACCACCTCTCAGACGTACCAGAACCACCTGCCGGAGAAGCTGGAAACACGTCCTGGACAGTCTGGAACCACCTGCCGGCCAAGCCTGAACCACCTGCCAAGCACAACGGAACAACATGCCAGACACGCCAAAATCACCTGCGTGTTATGCCAGAACCACTTGGAGGACTCTCTGGGATGACCTTCCGGGCATGCCGGAACCACCTCTCAGACGTGCCAGAACCATGTGGCGGACAGTCCGGAATCACCTGTTGGGCATGCGCAACCACCTCTGAGACGTACCAGAACCACATGCCGTGCAGGCTGGAACCACCTACCGGACAGACCGGAATCACCTTTCGGGCATGCCGGAACCACCTGTCAGATGTGCCAGAAACACGTGCCGGAGACGCCGGAAGCACCTGCCAAGCACGTTGGAACCACCTGCTCAACTCGCCTGAACCACCTGCCGGACATGCCAAAATCACCTGCCGACTATGCCAGAACCACTTAGCGAACACTCCTGAATCACTTGCCGGGCATGCAGGAACCACATCTCAGACATGCCAGAACCCCGTGCCAATGACCCCGGAAGCACCAGCCGAGCACGCCGGAACCACCTGCTCGACTCGCCAGAACCACCTGCCGATCACGCAAAAATCACCTGCCGGCTACGCCACAACCAGTTGGTGAACACTTTGGAATCACCTGCCGGGCTTGCTGGAACCACCTGCCGGTCATGCCAAAATCACCTGCCAACTACGCCAGAACCGCTTGGCGGACACTGCGGAAACACCTGTCGGGCCGGCCGGAACCACATCTCAGACGTGACAGAAACGTGTTCATGAGATGCTGGAACCACACCCCGAACAAACGGATACCACCTGCCAGAACCGCCTGAACCACCTGCTGAGCACGCCGGAACCACCTGCTCGACTCACCGGTACCACCTCCCGGACACGCCAAAATCACCTGCTGGGTATGCCAGAACCACTTGGCGGACACTCCGGAATCATCTGCCGGACATGCCGGAACCAGCTCTCAGACACACCAGAACCAAGTGCCGGAGACGCCGGAAGCACCTGCCGAGCATGCCGGAGCCACCTGCCCAACTCGCCAGAAACACCTGCCGGACACGCCAAAATCAGCTGCCGGGTATGCCAGAAACACATGACGGACACTCCGGAATCACCTGTCGCGCATGACGGAACCACCTCTCAGACGTGCCGGAAGCACGTGCCAGACACGCCGGAAACACCTACCGGACAGACCAGAACCACCTGCCAAGAACGCCGGAGCCACCTGTTCGACTTGCTGGAACCACCTGCCGGACAGGCCAATATCAACTGCTGGCTATGCCAGAACCACCTGGGGGACAGTCCGGGATCACCTGCCAGCCATGGCGGAACCACCTCTCAGACGTACCAGAACCACCTGCCGGAGAAGCTGGAAACACGTCCTGGACAGACTGGAACCACGTGACGGCCATGCCTGA
Source organism: Equus przewalskii (assembly GCF_037783145.1). NCBI lineage: Eukaryota > Metazoa > Chordata > Mammalia > Perissodactyla > Equidae > Equus > Equus przewalskii. The sequence continues at coordinate 29,269 of NW_027227563.1, read as the reverse complement.
ACCACCTGCCGAGCACGGCGGAACCAACTGCCGGACACGCCAAAATCACCTGCGGGCTACGCCAGAACCACTTGGACGACTCTCCGAAATGACCTGCCGGGCATGTTGGAACCACCTCTCAGACGTGCCAGAAGCACGTGGCGGACAGTCCGGAATGACCTGTTGGGCATACGCAAACACCTCTAAGACGTACCAGAACCACGTGCCGTGCACGCCGGAACCACCTACCGGACAGACCGGAATCCACTTTTGGGCATGCCGGAACCACCAGTCAGATGTGCCAGAAACACGTGCCGGAGACGCCGGAAGCACCTGCCGAGCACGTCGCAACCACCTGCTCAACTCGCCTGAACCACCTGCCGGACACGCCAAAATCACCTGCCCGCTACACCAGCACCACTTCGGGGACAAGCCGGAATCACGTGAGGGGCATGCCGGCACAGCCTCTCAGACTGAACCTCGTGCCGGACACCACAGAACCACCTGCCGGACAGACCGGAACCACCTGCCGGACACGCCGGAACCACCGGCTCGACCCGCCGGAACGACCGCTGGAGATGCAAAATCACCTGCCGGCTACGCCGGAAACACTTGGCGAACACTCCGGAATCACCTGCCGGGCATGCCGGAACCACCTCTCAGATATGCCAGAACCACGTGCCAATGACCCCGGAAGCACCTGCCGAGCACGCCGGAACCACCTGCTCGACTCGCCAGAACCACCTGCCGGACACGCAAAAATCACCTGCCGGCTACGCCACAACCAGTTGGGGAACACTTCGGAATCACCTGCCGGGCTTGCTGGAACCACCTGCCGGTCATGCCAAAATCACCTGCCAACTACGCCAGTACCACTTGGCGGACACTGTGGAAACACCTGTCGGGCCGGCCGGAACCACATCTCAGACGTGCCAGAACCATGTGCATGAGATGCTGGAACCACACCCCGAACAGACGGAAAACACCTGCCAGACCCGTCTGAACAACCTGCCGAGCAAGCCGGAGCCACCTGCTCGACTCGCCAGAACCACCTACCAGACATCCCAAAATCACTAGCCGGCTATGCCAGAACCACCTGGCGGACACTACGGAATCACCTGCCGCGCATGCCGGAAGCACGTGCCAGACACGCCGGAAACACCTACCGGACAGACCGGAACCACCTGCCAATAACGCCGGAGCCACCTGTTCGACTCGCTGGAACCACCTGCCAGACAGGCCAATATCAACGGCTGGCTATGCCAGAACCACCTGGGGACAGTCCGGGATCACCTGCCAGCCATGGCGGAACCCCCTCTCAGACGTACCAGAACCACCTGCCGGAGAAGCTGGAAACACGTCCTGGAGAGACTGGAACCACGTGACGGCCATGCCTGAACCACCTGCCGAGCACGGCGGAACCACCTGCCGGACACGCCAAAATCACCTGCGGGCTACGCCAGAACCACTTGGACGACTCTCCGAAATGACCTGCCGGGCATGTTGGAACCACCTCTCAGACGTGCCAGAAGCACGTGGCAGACAGTCCGGAATCACCTGTTGGGCATACGCAACCACCTCTGACACGTACCGGAACCACGTGCCGTGCACGCCGGAACCACCTACCGGACAGACCGGAATCCACTTTTGGGCATGCCGGAACCACCAGTCAGATGTGCCAGAAACACGTGCCGGAGACGCCGGAAGCACCTGCCGAGCACGTCGCAACCACCTGCTCAACTCGCCTGAACCACCTACCGGACACGCCAAAATCACCTGCCCGCTGCTCCAGCACCACTTTGGAGACAAGCCGGAATCACGTGAGGGGCATGCCGGCACAGCCTCTCAGACTGAACCTCGTGCCGGACACCACAGAACCACCTGCCGGACAGACCGGATCCACCTGCCGGACACGCCGGAACCACCGGCTCGACTCGCCGGAACGACCGCTGGACATGCAAACTCACCTGACGGCTAAGCCGGAAACACTTGGCGAACACTCCGGAATCACCTGCCGGGCATGCCGGAACCACCTCTCAGATAGGCCAGAACCACCTGTCAGACACGCAAAAATCACCTGCCGGCTACACCACAACCAGTTGGGGAACACCTCGGAATCACCTGCCAGGCTTGCTGGAACCACCTGCCGGTCATGCCGAAATCACCTGCCAACTACGCCAGTACCACATGGCGGACACTGTGGAAACACCTGTCGGGCCGGCCGGAACCACATCTCAGACGTGCCAGAACCATGTGCATGAGATGCTGGAACCACACCCCGAACAGACGGAAAACACCTGCCAGACCCGTCTGAACAACCTGCCGAGCACGCCGGAGCCACCTGCTCGACTCGCCGGAACCACCTACCTCACATGCCCAAATCACCAGCCGGGTATGCCAGAACCAGTTGGCGGACACTCCGGAATCATCTGCCGGACATGCCGGAACCAGCTCTCAGACACACCAGAACCACGTGCCGGAGACGCCGGAAGCACCTGCTGAGCATGCCGGAGCCACCTGCTCGACTCGCCAGAAACACCTGCCGGACATGCCAAAATCACCTGCCGGGTACGCCAGAACCACCTGGCGGACACTCCGAAATCACCTGTCGCGCATGCCGGAACCACCTCTCAGACGTGCCGGAAGCACGTGCCGGACACGCCGGAATCACCTACCGGACAGACCGGAACCACCTGCCGAGCACGCCGGAGCCACCTGTTCGACTCGCTGGAACCACCTGCCGGAAAGGCCAATATCAACTGCTGGCTATGCCAGAACCACCTGGGGGACGGTCCGGAATCACCTGCCAGCCATGGCGGAACCACCTCTCAGACGTACCAGAACCACCTGCCGGAGAAGCTGGAAACACGTCCTGGACAGTCTGGAACCACCTGCCGGCCAAGCCTGAACCACCTGCCAAGCACAACGGAACAACCTGCCAGACACGCCAAAATCACCTGCGTGTTATGCCAGAACCACTTGGAGGACTCTCTGGGATGACCTGCCTGGCATGCTGCAACCACCTCTCAGACGTGCCAGAACCATGTGGCGGACAGTCCGGAATCACCTGTTGGGCATGCGCAACCACCTCTGAGACGTACCAGAACCACATGCCGTGCAGGCTGGAACCACCTACCGGACAGACCGGAATCACCTTTCGGGCATGCCGGAACCACCTGTCAGATGTGCCAGAAACACGTGCCGGAGACGCCGGAAGCACCTGCCAAGCACGTTGGAACCACCTGCTCAACTCGCCTGAACCACCTGCCGGACATGCCAAAATCACCTGCCGACTATGCCAGAACCACTTGGCGAAAACTCCGGAATCACTTGCCGGGCATGCAGGAACCACCTCTCAGACATGCCAGAACCCCGTGCCAATGACCCCGGAAGCACCAGCCGAGCACCCCGGAACCACCTGCTCGACTCGCCTGAACCACCTGCCGATCACGCAAAAATCACCTGCCGGCTACGCCACAACCAGTTGGTGAACACTTTGGGATCACCTGCCAGGCTTGCTGGAACCACCTGCCAGTCATGCCAAAATCACCTGCCAACTACGCCAGAACCGCTTGGCGGACACTGCGGAAACACCTGTCGGGCCGGCCGGAACCACATCTCAGACGTGCCAGAAACGTGTTCATGAGATGCTGGAATCACACCCCGAACAGACGGATACCACCTGCCAGAACCGCCTGAACCACCTGCCGAGCACACCGGAACCACCTGCTCGACTCACCGGTACCACCTCCCTGACACGCCAAAATCATCTGCTGGGTATGCCAGAACCACTTGGCGGATACTCCGGCATCATCCGCCGGACATGCCGGAACCAGCTCTCAGACACACCAGAACCAAGTGCCGGAGACGCCGGAAGCACCTGCCGAGCATGCCGGAGCCACCTGCTCGACTCGCCAGAAACACCTGCCGGACACGCCAAAATCACCTGCCGGGTATGCCAGAACCACCGGGCGGACACTACGGAATCACCTGCCGCGCATGCCGGAACCATCTCTCAGACGTGCCGGAAGCACGTGCCGGACACGCCGGAATCACCTACCGGACAGACCGGAACCACCTGCCGAGCACGCCGGAGCCACCTGTTCGACTCACTGGAACGACCTGCCGGAAAGGCCAATATCAACTGCTGGCTATGCCAGAACCACCTGGGGGATGGTCCGGAATCACCTGCCAGCCATGGCGGAACCACCTCTCAGACGTACCAGAACCACCTGCCGGAGAAGCTGGAAACACGTCCTGGACAGTCTGGAACCACCTGCCGGCCAAGCCTGAACCACCTGCCAAGCACAACGGAACAACCTGCCAGACACGCCAAAATCACCTGCGTGTTATGCCAGAACCACCTGGAGGACTCTCCGGAATGACCTGCCGGGCATGTTGGAACCACCTCTCAGACGTGCCAGAACCATGTGGCGGACAGTCTGGAATCACCTGTTGGGCATACGCAACCACCTCTGAGACGTACCAGAACCACGTGCCGTGCACGCCGGAACCACCTACCGGACAGACCGGAATCAACTTTTGGGCATGCCGGAACCACCAGACAGATGTGCCAGAAACATGTGCCGGAGACGCCGGAAGCACCTGCCGAGCACGTCGCAACCACCTGCTCAACTCGCCTGAACCACCTGCCGGACATGCCAAAATCACCTGCCCGCTACACCAGCACCACTTCGGGGACAAGCCGGAATCACGTGAGGGGCATGCCGGCACAGCCTCTCAGACTGAACCTCGTGCCGGACACCACAGAACCACCTGCCGGACAGACCGGAACCACCTGCCGGACACGCCGGAACCACCGGCTCGACCGCCGGAACGACCGCTGGACGTGCAAAATCACCTGCCGGCTATGCCGGAAACACTTGGCGAAAACTCCGGAATCACCTGCCGGGCATGCCGGAACCACCTCTCAGATATGTCAGAACCACGTGCCAATGACCCCGGAAGCACCTGTCGAGCACGCCGGAACCACCTGCTCGACTCACCAGAACCACCTGCCGGACACGCAAAAATCACCTGCCGGCTACGCCACAACCAGTTGGGGAACACTTCGGAATCACCTACCGGGCTTGCTGGAACCACCTGCCGGTCATGCCAAAATCACCTGCCAACTACGCCAGTACCACTTGGCGGACACTGTGGAAACACCTGTCGGGCCGGCCGGAACCACATCTCAGACGTGCCAGAACCATGTGCATGAGATGCTGGAACCACACCCCGAACAGACGGAAAACACCTGCCAGACCCGTCTCAACAACCTGCCGAGCTCGCCGGAGCCACCTGCTCGACTCGCCGGAACCACCTACCTGACATGCCCAAATCACCAGCCGGGTAGGCCAGAACCACTTGGCGGACACTCCGGAATCATCTGCCGGACATGCCGGAACCAGCTCTCAGACACACCAGAACCAAGTGCCGGAGACGCCGGAAGCACCTTCCGAGCATGCCGGAGCCACCTGCTCGATTCGCCAGAAACACCTGCCGGACACGCCAAAATCACCTGCCGGCTACACCACAACCAGTTGGGGAACACTTCGGAATCACCTGCCGGGCTTGCTGGAACCACCTGCCGGTCATGCCAAAATCGCCTGCCAAATAGGCCAGTACCACTTGGCGGGAACTCCGAAATCACCTGTCGCGCATGCCGGAACCACCTCTCAGACGTGCTGGAAGCACGTTTCGGACACGACGGAATCACCTACCGGACAGACCGGAACCACCTGACAAGCACGCCGGAGCCACCTGTTCGACTCGCTGGAACCACCTGCCGGACAGGCCAATATCAACTGCTGGCTATGCCAGAACCACCTGGGGGACTGTCCGGAATCGCCTGCCAGCCATGGCGGAACCACCTCTCAGACGTACCAGAACCACCTGCCGGAGAAGCTGGAAACACGTCCTGGACAGTCTGGAACCACCTGCCGGCCAAGCCTGAACCACCTGCCAAGCACAAAGGAACAACCTGCCAGACACGCCAAAATCACCTGCGTGTTATGCCAGAACCACTTGGAGGACTCTCTGGGATGACCTGCCGGGCATGCCGGAACCACCTCTCAGACGTGCCAGAACCATGTGGCGGACAGTCCGGAATCACCTGTTGGGCATGCGCAACCACCTCTGAGACGTACCAGAACCACATGCCGTGCAGGCTGGAACCACCTACCGGACAGACCGGAATCACCTTTCGGGCATGCCGGAACCACCTGTCAGATGTGCCAGAAACACGTGCCGGAGACGCCGGAAGCACCTGCCAAGCACGTTGGAACCACCTGCTCAACTCGCCTGAACCACCTGCCGGACATGCCAAAATCACCTGCCGACTATGCCAGAACCACTTGGCGAACACTCCGGAATCACTTGCCGGGCATGCAGGAACCAGCTCTCAGATATGCCAGAACCACGTGCCAATGACCCCGGAAGCACCAGCCGAGCACGCCGGAACCACCTGCTCGACTCGCCAGAACCACCTGCCGGACACGCAAAACTCACCTGCCGGCTACGCCACAACCAGTTGGGGAACACTTCGGAATCACCTGCCGGGCTTGCTGGAACCACCTGCCGGTCATGCCAAAATCACCTGCCAACTACGCCAGTACCACTTGGCGGACACTGTGGAAACACCTGTCGGGCCGGCCGGAACCACATCTCAGACGTGCCAGAACCATGTGCATGAGATGCTGGAACCACACCCCGAACAGACGGATACCACCTGCCAGAACCGCCTGAACCACCTGCCGAGCACGCCGGAACCACCTGCTCGACTCACCGGTACCACCTCCCTGACACGCCAAAATCATCTGCTGGGTATGCCAGAACCACTTGGCGGATACTCCGGCATCATCCGCCGGACATGCCGGAACCAGCTCTCAGACACACCAGAACCAAGTGCCGGAGACGCCGGAAGCACCTGCCGAGCATGCCGGAGCCACGTGCTCGACTCGCCAGAAACACCTGCCGGACACGCCAAAATCACCTGCCGGGTATGCCAGAACCACCGGGCGGACACTACGGAATCACCTGCCGCGCATGCCGGAACCACCTCTCAGACGTGCCGGAAGCACGTGCCAGTCACGCCGGAAACACCTACAGGACAGACCGGAACCACCTGCAAAGAACGCCGGAGCCACCTGTTCGACTCGCTGGAACCACCTGCCGGACAGGCCAATATCAACTGCTGGCTATGCCAGAACCACCTGGGGGACAGTCCGGGATCACCTGCCAGCCATGCCGGAACCACCTCTCAGACGTACCAGAACCACCTGCCGGAGAAGCTGGAAACACGTCCTGGACAGGCTGGAACCACGTGACGTCCAAGCCTGAACCACCTGCCGAGCACGGCGGAACCACCTGCCGGACACGCCAAAATCACCTGCGGGCTACACCAGAACCACTTGGACGACTCTCCGAAATGACCTGCCGGGCATGTTGGAACCACCTCTCAGACGTGCCAGAAGCACGGGGCGGACAGTCCGGAATCACCTGTTGGGCATACGCAACCACCTCTGACACGTACCAGAACCACGTGCCGTGCACGCCGGAACCACCTACCGGACAGACCGGAATCAACTTTTGGGCATGCCGGAACCACCAGTCAGATGTGCCAGAAACACGTGCCGGAGACGCCGGAAGCACCTGCCGAGCACGTCGCAACCACCTGCTCAACTCGCCTGAACCACCTGCCGGACACGCCAAAATCACCTGCCCGCTACACCAGCACCACTTCGGGGACAAGCCGGAATCACGTGAGGGGCATGCCGGCACAGCCTCTCAGACTGAACCTCGTGCCGGACACCACAGAACCACCTGCCGGACAGACCGGAACCACCTGCCGGACACGCCGGAACCACCGGCTCGACCCGCCGGAACGACCGCTGGACATGCAAACTCACCTGCCGGCTACGCCGGAAACACTTGGCGAACACTCCGGAATCACCTGCCGGGCATGCCGGAACCACCTCTCAGATATGCCAGAACCACGTGCCAATGACCCCGGAAGCACCTGCCGAGCACGCCGGAACCACCTGCTCGACTCGCCAGAACCACCTGCCGGACACGCAAAAATCACCTGCCGGCTACGCCACAACCAGTTGGGGAACACTTCGGAATCACCTGCCGGGCTTGCTGGAACCACCTGCCGGTCATGCCAAAATCACCTGCCAACTACGCCAGTACCACTTCGCGGACACTGTGGAAACACCTGTCGGGCCGGCCGGAACCACATCTCAGACGTGCCAGAACCATGTGCATGAGATGCTGGAACCACACCCCGAACAGACGGAAAACACCTGCCAGACCCGTCTGAACAACCTGCCGAGCACGCCGGAGCCACCTGCTCGACTCGCCGGAACCACCTACCTGACATGCCCAAATCACCAGCCGGGTATGCCAGAACCAGTTGGCGGACACTCCGGAATCATCTGCCGGACATGCCGGAACCAGCTCTCAGACACACCAGAACCACGTGCCGGAGACGCCGGAAGCACCTGCCGAGCATGCCGGAGCCACCTGCTCGACTCGCCAGAAACACCTGCCGGACATGCCAAAATCACCTGCCGGGTACGCCAGAACCACCTGGCGGACACTCCGAAATCACCTGTCGCGCATGCCGGAACCACCTCTCAGACGTGCCGGAAGCACGTGCCGGACACGCCGGAATCACCTACCGGACAGACCGGAACCACCTGCCGAGCACGCCGGAGCCACCTGTTCGACTCGCTGGAACCACCTGCCGGACAGGCCAATATCAACTGCTGGCTATGCCAGAACCACCTGGGGGACGGTCCGGAATCACCTGCCAGCCATGGCGGAACCACCTCTCAGACGTACCAGAACCACCTGCCCCAGAAGCTGGAAACACGTCCTGGACAGTCTGGAACCACCTGCCGGCCAAGCCTGAACCACCTGCCAAGCACAACGGAACAACCTGCCAGACACGCCAAAATCACCTGCGTGTTATGCCAGAACCACTTGGAGGACTCTCTGGGAGGACGTGCCGGGCATGCCGGAACCACCTCTCAGACGTGCCAGAACCATGTGGCGGACAGTCCGGAATCACCTGTTGGGCATGCGCATCCACCTCTGAGACGTACCAGAACCACATGCCGTGCAGGCTGGAACCACCTACCGGACAGACCGGAATCACCTTTCGGGCATGCCGGAACCACCTCTCAGACGTGCCGGAAGCACCTGCCAGTCACGCCGGAAACACCTACCGGACAGACCGGAACCACCTGCAAAGAACGCCGGAGCCACCTGTTCGACTCGCTGGAACCACCTGCCGGACAGGCCAATATCAACTGCTGGCTATGCCAGAACCACCTGGGGGACAGTCCGGGATCACCTGCCAGCCATGGCGGAACCACCTCTCAGACGTACCAGAACCACCTGCCGGAGAAGCTGGAAACACGTCCTGGACAGGCTGGAACCACGTGACGGCCATGCCTGAATCACCTGCCAAGCACGGCGGAACCACCTGCCGGACACGCCAAAATCACCTGCGGGCTACGCCAGAACCACTTGGACGACTCTCCGAAATGACCTGCCGGGCATGTTGGAACCACCTCTCAGACGTGCCAGAAGCACGGGGCGGACAGTCCGGAATCACCTGTTGGGCATACGCAACCACCTCTGAGACGTACCAGAACCACGTGCCGTGCACGCCGGAACCACCTACCGGACAGACCGGAATCAACTTTTGGGCATGCCGGAACCACCAGTCAGATGTGCCAGAAACACGTGCCGGAGACGCCGGAAGCACCTGCCGAGCACGTCGCAACCACCTGCTCAACTCGCCTGAACCACCTGCCGGACACGCCAAAATCACCTGCCCCCTACACCAGCACCACTTCGGGGACAAGCCGGAATCACGTGAGGGGCATGCCGGCACAGCCTCTCAGACTGAACCTCGTGCCGGACACCACAGAACCACCTGCCGGACAGACCGGAACCACCTGCCGGACACGCCGGAACCACCGGCTCGACCCGCCGGAACGACCGCTGGACATGCAAACTCACCTGCCGGCTACGGCGGAAACACTTGGCGAACACTCCGGAATCACCTGCCGGGCATGCCGGAACCACCTCTCAGATATGCCAGAACCACGTGCCAATGACCCCGGAAGCACCTGCCGAGCACGCCGGAACCACCTGCTCGACTCGCCAGAACCACCTGCCGGACACGCAAAAATCACCTGCCGGCTACGCCACAACCACTTGGGGAACACTTCGGAATCACCTGCCGGGCTTGCTGGAACCACCTGCCGGTCATGCCAAAATCACCTGCCAACTACGCCAGTACCACTTGGCGGACACTGTGGAAACACCTGTCGGGCCGGCTGGAACCACATCTCAGACGTGCCAGAACCATGTGCATGAGATGCTGGAACCACTCCCCGAACAGACGGAAAACACCTGCCAGACCCGTCTGAACAACCTGCCGAGCACGCCGGAGCCACCTGCTCGACTCGCCGGAACCACCTACCTGACATGCCCAAATCACCAGCCGGGTATGCCAGAACCACTTGGCGGACACTCCAGAATCATCTGCCGGACATGCCGGAACCAGCTCTCAGACACACCAGAACCACGTGCCGGAGACGCCGGAAGCACCTGCCGAGCATGCCGGAGCCACCTGCTCGACTCGCCAGAAACACCTGCCGGACACGCCAAAATCACCGGCCGGGTACGCCAGAACCACCTGGCGGACACTCCGAAATCACCTGTCGCGCATGCCGGAACCACCTCTCAGACGTGCCGGAAGCACGTGCCGGACACGCCGGAATCACCTACCGGACAGACCGGAACCACCTGCCGAGCACGCCGGAGCCAACTGTTCGACTCGCTGGAACCACCTGCCGGACAGGCCAATATCAACTGCTGGCTATGCCAGAACCACCTGGGGGACGGTCCGGAATCGCCTGCCAGCCATGGCGGAACCACCTCTCAGACGTACCAGAACCACCTGCCGGAGAAGCTGGAAACACGTCCTGGACAGTCTGGAACCACCTGCCGGCCAAGCCTGAACCACCTGCCAAGCACAACGGAACAACCTGCCAGACACGCCAAAATCACCTGCGTGTTATGCCAGAACCACTTGGAGGACTCTCTGGGATGACCTGCCGGGCATGCCGGAACCACCTCTCAGACGTGCCAGAACCATGTGGCGGACAGTCCGGAATCACCTGTTGGGCATGCGCAACCACCTCTGAGACGTACCAGAACCACATGTCGTGCAGGCTGGAACCACCTACCGGACAGACCGGAATCACCTTTCGGGCATGCCGGAACCACCTGTCAGATGTGCCAGAAACACGTGCCGGAGACGCCGGAAGCACCTGCCAAGCACGTTGGAACCACCTGCTCAACTCGCCTGAACCACCTGCCGGACATGCCAAAATCACCTGCCGGCTACGCCACAACCACTTGGGGAACACTTCGGAATCACCTGCCGGGCTTGCTGGAACCACCTGCCGGTCATGCCAAAATCACCTGCCAACTACGCCAGTACCACCTGGCGGACACTGTGGAAACACCTGTCGGGCCGGCCCGAACCACATCTCAGACGTGCCAGAACCATGTGCATGAGATGCTGGAACCACACCCCGAACAGACGGAAAACACCTGCCAGACCCGTCTGAACAACCTGCCGAGCACGCCGGAGCCACCTGCTCGACTCGCCGGAACCACCTACCTGACATGCCCAAATCACCAGCCGGGTATGCCAGAACCACTTGGCGGACACTCCAGAATCATCTGCCGGACATGCCGGAACCAGCTCTCAGACACACCAGAACCACGTGCCGGAGACGCCGGAAGCACCTGCCGAGCACGCCAGAGCCACCTGCTCGACTCGCCATAAACACCTGCCGGAAACGCCAAAATCACCTTCCGGGTACGCCAGAAACACCTGGCCGACACTCCGAAACCACCTGTCGCGCATGCCGGAACCACCTCTGAGACGTGCCGGAAGCACGTGCGGGACACGCCGGAATCACCTACCGGACAGACCGGAACCACCTGCCGAGCACGCCGGAGCCACCTGTTCGACTCGCTGGAACCACCTGCCGGACAGGCCAATATTAACTGCTGGCTATGCCAGAACCACCTGGGGGACGGTCCGGAATCACCTGCCAGGCATGCCGGAACCACCTCTCAGACGTGCCAGAACCATGTGGCGGAGAGTCCGGAATCACCTGTTGGGCATGCGCATCCACCTCTGAGACGTACCAGAACCACATGCTGTGCAGGCTGGAACCAGCTACCGGACAGACTGGAATCACCTTTCGGGCATGCCGGAACCACCTGTCAGATGTGCCAGAAACACGTGCCGGAGACGCCAGAAGCACCTGCCGAGCACGTCGCAACCACCTGCTCAACTCGCCTGAACCACCTGCCTGACACGCCAAAATCACCTGCCCGCTACACCAGCACCACTTCGGGGACAAGCCGGAATCACGTGAGGGGCATGCCGCCACAGCCTCTCAGACTGAACCTCGTGCCGGACACCACAGAACCACCTGCCGGACAGAGCGGAAACACCTGCCGGACACGCCGGAACCACCGGCTCGCCCCGCCGGAACGACAGCTGGACGTGCAAAATCACCTGCCGGCTACGCCGGAAACACTTGGCGAACACTCCGGAATCACTTTCCGGGCATGCCGGAACCAGCTCTCAGACACACCAGAACCACGTGCCGGAGCCACCTGCTCGACTCGCCAGAAACACCTGCCGGACACACCAGAATTACCAGCCGGACACGCCGGAACCACCGGCTCGACCCGCCGGACCGACCGCTGGACGTGAAAAATCACCTGCCGGCTATGCCGGAAACACTTGACGAACACTCCGGAATCACCTGCCGGGCATGCCGGAACCACCTCTCAGATATGCCAGAACCACGTGCCAATGACCCCGGAAGCACCTGCAGAGCACGCCGGAACCACCTGCTCGACTCGCCAGACCCACCTGCCGGACACGCAAAAATCACCTGCCGGCTACGCCACAACCAGTTGGGGAACACTTCGGAATCACCTGCCGAGCTTGCTGGAACCACCTGCCGGTCATGCCAAAATCACCTGCCAACTACGCCAGTACCACTTGAAGGACACTGTGGAAACAGCTTTCGGGCCGGCCGGAACCACATCTTAGACGTGCCAGAACCAAGTGCATGAGATGCGGGAACCACACCCCGAACAGACGGAAAACACCTGACAGACCCATCTGAACAACCTGCCGAGCACGCCGGAGCCACCTGCTCGACTTGCCGGAACCACCTACCTGACATGCCCAAATCACCAGCCGGGTATGCCAGAACCACTTGGCGGACACTCCGGAATCATCCACCGGACATGCCGGAACCAGCTCTCAGACACACCAGAACCAAGTGCCGGAGACGCCGGAAGCACCTGCCGAGCATTCCGGAGCCACCTGCTCGACTCGCAAGAAACACCTGCCGGAAACACCAAAATCACCTGCCGGGTATGCCAGAACCACCTGGCGGACACTACGGAATCACCTGCCGCGCATGCCGGAACCACCTCTCAGACGTGCCGGAAGCACCTGCCAGACACGCCGGAAACAACTACCGGACAGACCGGAACCACCTGCCAAGAACGCTGGAGCCACCTGTTCGACTCGCTGGAACCACCTGCCGGACAGGCCAATATCAACTGCTGGCTATGCCAGAACCACCTGGGGGACAGTCCGGGATCACGTGCCAGCCATGGCGGAACCACCTCTCAGACGTACCAGAACCACCTGCCGGAGAAGCTGGAAACACGTCCTGGACAGACTGGAACCACGTGACGGCCATGCCTGAAGCACCTGCCGAGCACGGCGGAACCACCTGCCGGACACTCCAAAATCACCTGCGGGCTACGCCAGAACCACTTGGACGACTCTCCGAAATGACCTGCCGGGCATGTTGGAACCACCTCTCAGACATGCCAGAAGCACGTGGCGGACAGTCCGGAATCACCTGTTGGGCATACGCAACCACCTCTGAGACGTACCAGAACCACGTGCCGTGCACGCCGGAACCACATACCGGACAGACCGGAATCCACTTTTGGGCATGCCGGAACCACCAGTCAGATGTGCCAGAAACACGTGCCGGAGACGCCGGAAGCACCTGCCGAGCACGTCGCAACCACCTGCTCAACTCGCCTGAACCACCTGCCGGACACGCCAAAATCACCTGCCCGCTACACCAGCACCACTTCGGGGACAAGCCGGAATCACGTGAGGGGCATGCCGGCACAGCCTCTCAGACTGAACCTCGTGCCGGACACCACAGAACCACCTGCCGGACAGACCGGAAACACCTGCCGGGCATGCCGAAGCCACCTCTCAGATATGCCAGAACCACGTGCCAATGACCCCGGAAGCACCTGCCGAGCACGCCGGAGCCACCTGTTCGACTCGCTGGAACCACCTGCCGGACAGGCCAATATCAACTGCTGGCTATGCCAGAACCACTTGGGGGACGGTCCGGAATCACCTGCCAGGCATGCCGGAACCACCTCTCAGACGTGCCAGAACCATTTGGCGGACAGTCCGGAATCACCTGTTGGGCATGCGCAACCACCTCTGAGACGTACCAGAACCACATGCTGTGCAGGCTGGAAAAAGCTACCGGACAGACTGGAATCACCTTTCGGGCATGCCGGAACCACCTGTCAGATGTGCCAGAAACACGTGCCGGAGACGCCGGAAGCACCTGCCGAGCACGTCGCAACCACCTGCTCACCTCGCCTGAACCACCTGCCGGACACGCCAAAATCACCTGCCCGCTACACCAGCACCACTTCGGGGACAAGCCGGAATCACGTGCGGGGCATGCCGCCACAGCCTCTCAGACTGAACCTCGTGCCGGACACCACAGAACCACCTGCCGGACAGAGCGGAAACACCTGCCGGACACGCCGGAACCACCGGCTCGCCCCGCCGGAACGACAGCTGGACGTGCAAAATCACCTGCCGGCTACGCCACAACCAGTTGGGGAACACTTCGGAATCACCTGCCGGGCTTGCTGGAACCACCTGCCGGTCATGCCAAAATCACCTGCCAACTACGCCAGTACCACTTGGCGGACACTGTGGAAACACCTGTCGGGCCGGCCAGAACCACATCTCAGACGTGCCAGAACCATGTGCATGAGATGCTGGAACCACACCCCGAACAGACGGAAAACACCTGCCAGACCCGTCTGAACAACCTGCCGAGCACGCCGGAGCCACCTGCTCGACTCGCCGGAACCACCTACCTGACATGCCCAAATCACCAGCCGGGTATGCCACAACCACTTGGCGGACACTCCGGAATCATCTGCCGGACATGCCGGAACCAGCTCTCAGACACACCAGAACCACGGGCCGGACACGCCTTAAGCACCTGCCGAGCATGCCGGAGCCACCTGCTCGACTCGCCAGAAACACCTGCCGGACACAACATAATCACCTGCCGGACACGCCGGAACCACCGGCCCGACCCGCCGGACCGACCGCTGGACGTGCAAAATCACCTGCCGGCTATGCCGGAAACACTTGACGAACACTCCGGAATCACCTGCAGGGCATGCCGGAACCACCTCTCAGATATGCCAGAACCATGTGCCAATGACCCCGGAAGCACCTGCCGAGCACGCCGGAACCACCTGCTCGACTCGCCAGAACCACCTACCGGGCACGCAAAAGTCACCTGCCGGCTACGCCACAACCAGTTGGGGAACACTTCGGAATCACCTGCCGGGCTTGCTGGAACCACCTGCCGGTCATGCCAAAATCACCTGCCAACTACGCCAGTACCACTTGGCGGACACTGTGGAAACACCTGTCGGGCCGGCCGGAACCACATCTCAGACGTGCCAGAACCATGCGCATGAGATGCTGGAACCACACCCCGAACAGACGGAAAACACCTGCCAGACCCGTCTGAACAACCTGCCGAGCATGCCGGAGCCACCTGCTCGACTCGCCAGAACCACCTACCTGACATGCCCAAATCACCAGCCGGGTATGCCAGAACCACTTGGCGGACACTCCGGAATCATCTGCCGGACATGCCGGAACCAGCTCTCAGACACACCAGAACCACGTGCCGGAGACGCCGGAATCACCTGCCGAGCATGCCGGAGCCACCTGCTCGACTCGCCAGAAACACCTGCCGGACACGCCAAAATCACCTGCCGGAGACGCCAGAACCACCTGGAGGACACTCCGAAACCACCTGTCGCGCATGCCGGAACCACCTCTCAGACGTGCCGGAAGCACGTGCCGGACACGCCGGAAACACCTACCGGACAGACCGGAACCACCTGCCGAGCAAGCCGGAGCCACCTGTTCGAATCACTGGAACCACCTGCCGGACAGGCCAATATCAACTGCTGGCTATGCCAGAACCACCTGGGGGACGGTCCGGAATCACCTGCCAGCCATTGCGGAACCACCTCTCAGACGTACCAGAACCACCTGCCGGAGAAGCTGGAAACACGTCCTGGACAGTCTGGAACCACCTGACGGCCATGCCTGAACCACCTGCCAAGCACCACGGAACAACCTGCCAGACACGCCAAAATCACCTGCGGGCTATGCCAGAACCACTTGGAGGACTCTCCGGAATGACCTGCCGGGCATGCCGGAACCACCTCTCAGACGTGCCAGAACCATGTGGCGGACAGTCCGGAATCACCTGTTGGGCATGCGCAACCACCTCTGAGACGTACCAGAACCACATGCCGTGCAGGCTGGAACCACCTACCGGACAGACCGGAATCACCTTTCGGGCATGCCGGAACCACCTGTCAGATGTGCCAGAAACACGTGCCGGAGACGCCGGAAGCACCTGCCGAGCACGTCGCAACCACCTGCTCAACTCGCCTGAACCACCTGCCGGACACGCCAAAATCACCTGCCCGCTACACCAGCACCACTTCGGGGACAAGCCGGAATCACGTGACGGGCATGCCGGCACAGCCTCTCAGACTGAACCTCGTGCCGGACACCACAGAACCACCTGCCGGACACGCCGGAACCACCGGCTCGACCCGCCGGAACGACCGCTGGACATGCAAAATCACCTGCCGGCTACGCAGGAAACACTTGGCGAACACTCCGGAATCACCTGCCGGGCATGCCGGAACCACCTCTCAGATATGCCAGAACCACGTGCCAATGACCCCGGAAGCACCTGCCGAGCACGCCGGAACCACCTGCTCGACTCGCCAGAACCACCTGCCGGACACGCAAAAATCACCTGCCGGGTACGCCAGAACCACCTGGCGGACACTCCAAAATCACCTGTCGCGCATGCCGGAACCACCTCTCAGACGTGCCGGAAGCACGTGCCGGACACGCCGGAATCACCTACCGGACAGACCGGAACCACCTGCCGAGCACGCCGGAGCCACCTGTTCGACTCGCTGGAACCACCTGCCGGACAGGCCAATATCAACTGCTGGCTATGCCAGAACCACCTGGGGGACGGTCCGGAATCACCTGCCAGCCATGGCGGAACCACCTCTCAGACGTACCAGAACCACCTGCCGGAGAAGCTGGAAACACGTCCTGGACAGTCTGGAACCACCTGCCGGCCAAGCCTGAACCACCTGCCAAGCACAACGGAACAACCTGCCAGACACGCCAAAATCACCTGCGTGTTATGCCAGAACCACTTGGAGGACTCTCTGGGATGACCTTCCGGGCATGCCGGAACCACCTCTCAGACGTGCCAGAACCATGTGGCGGACAGTCCGGAATCACCTGTTGGGCATGCGCAACCACCTCTGAGACGTAAGAGAACCACATGCCGTGCAGGCTGGAACCACCTACCGGACAGACCGGAATCACCTTTCGGGCATGCCGGAACCACCTGTCAGATGTGCCAGAAACACGTGCCGGAGACGCCGGAAGCACCTGCCAAGCACGTTGGAACCACCTGCTCAACTCGCCTGAACCACCTGCCGGACATGCCAAAATCACCTGCCGACTATGCCAGAACCTCTTGGCGAACACTCCGGAATCACTTGCCGGGCATGCAGGAACCACCTCTCAGACATGCCAGAACCCCGTGCCAATGACCCCGGAAGCACCAGCCGAGCACGCCGGAACCACCTGCTCGACTCGCCAGAACCACCTGCCGATCACGCAAAAATCACCTGCCGGCTACGCCACAACCAGTTGGGGAACACTTCGGAATCACCTGCCGGGCTTGCTGGAACCACCTGCCAGTCATGCCAAAATCACCTGCCAACTACGACAGTACCACCTGGCGGACACTGTGGAAACACCTGTCGGGCCGGCCGGAACCACATCTCAGACGTGCCAGAACCATGTGCATGAGATGCTGGAACCACACCCCGAACAGACGGAAAACACCTGCCAGAGCCGTCTGAACAACCTGCCGAGCACGCCGGAGCCACCTGCTCGACTCGCCGGAACCACCTACCTGACATGCCCAAATCACCAGCCGGGTATGCCAGAACCACTTGGCGGACACTCCGGAATCATCTGCCGGACATGCCGGAACCAGCTCTCAGACACACCAGAACCACGTGCCGGAGACGCCGGAAGCACCTGCCGAGCATGCCGGAGCCACCTGCTCGACTCGCCAGAAACACCTGCCGGACACGCCAAAATCACCTGCCGGGTACGCCAGAACCACCTGGCGGACACTCCGAAATCACCTGTCGCGCATGCCGGAACCACCTCTCAGACGTGCCGGAAGCACGTGCCGGACACGCCGGAATCACCTACCGGACAGACCGGAACCACCTGCCGAGCACGCCGGAGCCACCTGTTCGTCTCGCTGGAACCACCTGCCGGACAGGCCAATATCAACTGCTGGCTATGACAGAACCACCTGGGGGACGGTCCGGAATCGCCTGCCAGCCATGGCGGAACCACCTCTCAGACGTACCAGAACCACCTGCCGGACAACCTGGAAACACGTCCTGGACAGTCTGGAACCACCTGCACGGACAAGCCTGAACCACCTGCCAAGCACAACGGAACAACCTGCCAGACACGCCAAATTCACCTGCATGTTATGACAGAACCACTTGGAGGACTCTCTGGGATGACCTGCCGGGCATGCCGGAACCACCTCTCAGACGTGCCAGAACCACGTGGCGGACAGTCCGGAATCACCTGTTGGGCATGCGCAACCACCTCTGAGACGTACCAGAACCACGTGCCGTGCAGGCTGGAACCACCTACCGGACAGACCGGAATCACCTTTCAGGGCATGCCGGAACCGCCTGTCAGATGTGCCAGAAACACGTGCCGGAGACGCCGGAAGCACCTGCCGAGCACGTTGGAACCACCTGCTCAACTCGCCTGAACCACCTGCTGGACATGCCAAAATCACCTGCCGACTACGCCGGAACCACTTGGCGAACACTCCGGAATCACTTGCCGGGCATGCCGGAACCACCTCTCAGATATGCCAGAACCCCGTGCCAATGACCCCGGAAGCACCAGCCGAGCACGCCGGAACCACCTGCTCGACTCGCCAGAACCACCTGCCGATCACGCAAAAATCACCTGCCGGCTACGCCACAACCAGTTGGTGAACACTTTGGAATCACCTGCCAGGCTTGCTGGAACCACCTGCCAGTCATGCCAAAATCACCTGCCAACTACGCCAGAACCGCTTGGCGGACACTGCGGAAACACCTGTCGGGCCGGCTGGAACCACATCTCAGACGTGCCAGAAACGTGTTCATGAGATGCTGGCACCACACCCCGAACAGACGGATACCACCTGCCAGAACCGCCTGAACCACCTGCTGAGCACGCCGGAACCACCTGCTCGACTCACCGGTACCACCTCCCTGACACGCCAAAATCACCTGCTGGGTATGCCAGAACCACTTGGCGGACACTCCGGAATCATCTGCCGGACATGCCGGAACCAGCTCTCAGACACACCAGAACCAAGTGCCGGAGACGCCGGAAGCACCTGCCGAGCATGCCGGAGCCACCTGCTCGACTCGACAGAAACACCTGCCGGACACGCCAAAATCACCTGCCGGGTATGCCAGAACCACCTGGCGGACACTCCGGAATCACCTGCCGCGCATGACGGAACCACCTCTCAGACGTGCCGGAAGCACGTGCCAGACACGCCGGAAACACCTACCGGACAGACCGGAACCACCTGCCAAGAACGCCGGAGCCACCTGTTCGACTCGCTGGAACCACCTGACGGACAGGCCAATATCAACTGCTGGCTATGCCAGAACCACCTGGGGGACGGTCCGGGATCACCTGCCAGCCATGGCGGAACCACCTCTCAGACGTACCAGAACCACCTGCCGGAGAAGCTGGAAACACGTCCTGGACAGACTGGAACCACGTGACGGCCATGCCTGAACCACCTGCCGAGCACGGCGGAACCACCTGCCGGACACGCCAAAATAACCTGCGGGCTACGCCAGAACCACTTGGACGACTCTCCGAAATGACCTGCCGGGCATGTTGGAACCACCTCTCAGACGTGCCAGAAGCACGTGGCGGACAGTCCGGAATCACCTGTTGGGCATACGCAACCACCTCTGAGACGTACCAGAACCACGTGCCGTACACGCCGGAACCACCTACTGGACAGACCGGAATCAACTTTTGGGCATGCCGGAACCACCAGTCAGATGTGCCAGAAACACGTGCCGGAGACGCCGGAAGCACCCGCCGAGCACGTCGCAACCACCTGCTCAACACGCCTGAACCACCTGCCGGACACGCCAAAATCACCTGCCCGCTACACCAGCACCACTTCGGGGACAAGCCGGAATCACGTGAGGGGCATGCCGGCACAGCCTCTCAGACTGAACCTTGTGCCGGACACCACAGAACCACCTGCCGCACAGACCGGAACCACCTGCCGGACACGCCGGAACCACCGGCTCGACCCGCCGGAACAACCGCTGGACATGCAAAATCACCTGCCGGCTACGCCGGAAACACTTGGCGAACACTCCGGAATCACCTGCCGGGCATGCCGGAACCACCTCTCAGATATGCCAGAACCACGTGCCAATGACCCCGGAAGCACCTGCCGAGCACGCCGGAACCACCTGCTCGACTCGCCAGAACCACCTGCCGGACACGCAAAAATCACCTGCCGGCTACGCCACAACCAGTTGGGGAACACTTCGGAATCACCTGCCGGGCTTGCTGGAACCACCTGCCGGTCATGCCAAAATCACCTGCCAACTACGCCAGTACCACTTGGCGGACACTGTGGAAACACCTGTCGGGCCGGCCGGAACCACATCTCAGACGTGCCAGAACCATGTGCATGAGATGCTGGAACCACACCCCGAACAGACGGAAAACACCTGCCAGACCCGTCTGAACAACCTGCCGAGCAAGCCGGAGCCACCTGCTCGACTCGCCGGAACCACCTATGTGACATGCCCAAATCACCTGCCGGGTACGCCAGAACCACCTGGCGGACACTCCAAAACCACCTGTCGCGCATGCCGGAACCACCTCTCAGACGTGCCGGAAGCACGTGCCGGACACGCTGGAATCACCTACCGGACAGACTGGAACCACCTGCCGAGCACGCCGGAGCCACCTGTTCGACTCGCTGGAACCACCTGCCGGACAGGCCAATATCAACTGCTGGCTATGCCAGAACCACCTGGGAGACGGTCCGGAATCACCTGCCAGCCATGGCGGAACCACCTCTCAGACGTACCAGAACCACCTGCCGGAGAAGCTGGAAACACGTCCTGGACAGTCTGGAACCACCTGCCGGCCAAGCCTGAACCACCTGCCAAGCACAACGGAACAACCTGCCAGACACGCCAAAATCACCTGCGTGTTATGCCAGAACCACTTGGAGGACTCTCTGGGATGACCTGCCGGGCATGCCGGAACCACCTCTCAGACGTGCCAGAACCATGTGGCGGACAGTCCGGAATCACCTGTTGGGCATGCGCAACCACCTCTGAGACGTACCAGAACCACATGCCGTGCAGGCTGGAACCAGCTACCGGACAGACCGGAATCACCTTTCGGGCATGCCGGAACCACCTGTCAGATGTGCCAGAAACACGTGCCGGAGACGCCGGAAGCACCTGCCAAGCACGTTGGAACCACCTGCTCAACTCGCCTGAACCACCTGCCGGACATGCCAAAATCACCTGCCGACTATGCCAGAACCACTTGGCGAACACTCCGGAATCACTTGCCGGGCATGCAGGAACCACCTCTCACACATGCCAGAACCCCGTGCCAATGACCCCGGAAGCACCAGCCGAGCACGCCGGAACCACCTGCTCGACTCGCCAGAACCACCTGCTGATCACGCAAAAATCACCTGCCGGCTACGCCACAACCATTTGGTGAACACTTTGGAATCACCTGCCAGGCTTGCTGGAACCACCTGCCATTCATGCGAAAATCACCTGCCAACTACGCCAGAACCGCTTGGCGGACACTGCGGAAACACCTGTCGGGCCGGCTGGAACCACATCTCAGACGTGCCAGAAACGTGTTCATGAGATGCTGGAACCACACCCCGAACAGACGGATACCACCTGCCAGAACCGCCTGAACCACCTGCTGATTACGCCGGAACCACCTGCTCGACTCACCGGTACCACCTCCCTGACACGCCAAAATCACCTGCTGGGTATGCCAGAACCACTTGGCGGACACTCCGGAATCATCTGCCGGACATGCCGGAACCAGCTCTCAGACACACCAGAACCAAGTGCCGGAGACGCCGGAAGCACCTGCCGAGCATGCCGGAGCCACCTGCTCGACTCGCCAGAAACACCTGCCGGACACGCCAAAATCATCTGCCGGGTACGCCAGAACCACCTGGCAGACACTCCGGAATCACCTGCCGCGCATGACGGAACCACCTCTCAGACGTGCAGGAAGCACGTGCCAGACACGCCGGAAACACCTACCGGACAGACTGGAACCACCTGCCAAGAACGCCGGAGCCACCTGTTCGACTCGCTGGAACCACCTGCCGGACAGGCCAATATCAACTGCTGGCTATGCCAGAACCACCTGGGGGACAGTCCGGGATCACCTGCCAGCCATGGCGGAACCACCTCTCAGACGTACCAGAACCACCTGCCGGAGAAGCTGGAAACACGTCCTGGACACACTGGAACCACGTGACGGCCATGCCTGAACCACCTGCCGAGCACGGCGGAACCACCTGCCGGACACGCCAAAATCACCTGCGGGCTACGCCAGAACCACTTGGACGACTCTCCGAAATGACCTGCCGGGCATGTTGGAACCACCTGTCAGACGTGCCAGAAGCACGTGGCGGACAGTCCGGAATCACCTGTTGGGCATGCGCAACCACCTCTGAGACGTACCAGAACCACATGCCGTGCAGGCTGGAACCACCTACCGGACAGACCGGAATCACCTTTCGGGCATGCCGGAACCACCTGTCAGATGTGCCAGAAACACGTGCCGGAGATGCCGGAAGCACCTGCCAAGCACGTTGGAACCACCTGCTCAACTCGCCTGAACCACCTGCCGGAAATGCCAAAATCACCTGCCGACTATGCCAGAACCACTTGGCGAACACTCCGGAATCACTTGCCGGGCATGCAGGAACCACCTCTCAGACATGCCAGAACCCCGTGCCAATGACCCCGGAAGCACAAGCCGAGCACGCCGGAACCACCTGCTCGACTCGCCTGAACCACCTGCCGGACACGCCAAAATCACCTACCCGCAACACCAGCACCACTTCGGGGACAAGCCGGAATCACGTGAGGGGCATGCCGGCACAGCCTCTCAGACTGAACCTCGTGCCGGACACCACAGAAACACCTGCCGGACAGACCGGAACCACCTGCCGGACACGCCGGAACCACCGGCTCAACCCGCCGGAACGACCGCTGGACATGCAAAATCACCTGCCAGCTACGCCGGAAACACTTGGCGAACACTCCGCAATCACCTGTCGGGCATGCCGGAACCACCTCTCAGATATGCCAGAACCACGTGCCAATGATCCCGGAAGCACCTGCCGAGCACGCCGGAACCACCTGCTCGACTCGCCAGAACCACCTGCCGGACACGCAAAAATCACCTGCCGGCTACGCCACAACCAGTTGGTGAACACTTTGGAATCACCTGCTAGGCTTGCTGGAACCACCTGCCACTCATGCCAAAATCACATGCCAACTACGCCAGAACCGCTTGGCGGACACTGCGGAAACACCTGTCGGGCCGACGGGAACCACATCTCAGACGTGCCAGAAACGTGTTCATGAGATTCTGGAACCACACCCCGAACAGATGGAAAACACCTGCCAGACCAGTCTGAACAACCTGCCGAGCACGCCGGAGCCACCTACCTGACATGCCCAAATCACCAGCCGGGTATGCCAGAACCACTTGGCGGAAACTCCGGAATCATCTGCCGGACATGCCGGAACCAGCTCTCAGACACACCAGAACCACGTGCCGGAGTCGCCGGAAGCACCTGCCGAGCATGCCGGAGCCACATGCTCGACTCGCCAGAAACACCTGCCGGACACGCCAAAATCACCTGCCGGCTACGCCAGAACCACCTGGCGGACACTCCGAAACCACCTGTCGCGCATGCCGGAACCACCTCTCAGACGTGCCGGAAGCACGTGCCGGACACGCCGGAATCACCTACCGGACAGACCGGAACCACCTGCCGAGCACGCCGGAGCCACCTGTTCGACTCGCTGGAACCACCTGCCGGACAGGCCAATATTAACTGCTGGCTATGCCAGAACCACCTGGGGGACGGTCCGGAATCACCTGCCAGCTATGGCGGAACCACCTCTCAGACGTACCAGAACCACCTGCCGGAGAAGCTGGAAACACGTCCTGGACAGTCTGGAACCACCTGCCTGCCAAGCCTGAACCACCTACCAAGCACAACGGAACAACCTGCCAGACACGCCAAAATCACCTGCGTGTTATGCCAGAACCACTTGGAGGACTCTCTGGGATTACCTTCCTGGAATGCGGGAACCACCTCTCAGACGTGCCAGAACCATGTGGCGGACAGTCCGGAATCACCTGTTGGGCATGCGCAACCACCTCTGAGACGTAAGAGGACCACATGCCGTGCAGGCTGGAACCACCTACCGGACAGACCGGAATCACCTTTCGGGCATGCCGGAACCACCTGTCAGATGTGCCAGAAACACGTGCCGGAGACGCCGGAAGCACCTGACAAGCACGTTGGAACCACCTGCTCAACTCGCCTGAACCACCTGCCGGACATGCCAAAATCACCTGCCGACTATGCCAGAACCACTTGGCGAACACTCCGGAATCACTTGCCGGGCATGCAGGAACCACCTCTCACACATGCCAGAACCCCGTGCCAATGACCCCGGAAGCACCAGCCGAGCACGCCGGAACCACCTGCTCGACTCGCCAAAACACCTGCCGATCACGCAAAAATCACCTGCCGGCTATGCCACAACCAGTTGGTCAACACTTTGGAATCACCTGCCAGGCTTGCTGGAACCACCTGCCAGTCATGCCAAAATCACCTGCCAACTACGCCAGAACCGCTTGGCGGAAACTGCAGAAACACCTGTCGAGCCGGCTGGAACCACATCTCAGACGTGCCAGAAACGTGTTCATGAGATGCTGGAACCACATCACGAACAGACGGATACCACCTGCCAGAACCGGCTGAACCACCTGCTGAGCACGCCAGAACCACCTGCTCGACTCACCGGTACCACCTCCCTGACACGCCAAAATCACCTGCTGGGTATGCCAGAACCACTTGGCGGACACTCCGGAATCATCTGCCGGACATGCCGGAACCAGCTCTCAGACACACCAGAACCAAGTGCCGGAGACGCCGGAAGCACCTGCCGAGCATGCCGGAGCCACCTGCTCGACTCGCCAGAAACACCTGCCGGACACGCCAAAATCACCTGCCGGGTATGCCAGAACCACCTGGCGGACACTCCGGAATCACATGCCGCGCATGACGGAACCACCTCTCAGACGTGCCGGAAGCACGTGCCAGACACGCCGGAAACACCTACCGGAAAGACCGGAACCACCTGCCGAGCACGCCGGAGCCACCTGTTCGACTCGCTGGAACCACCTGCCGGACAGGCCAATATCAACTGCTGGCTATGCCAGAACCACCTGGTGGACAGTCCGGGATCACCTGCCAGCCATGGCGGAACCACCTCTCAGACGTACCAGAACCACCTGCCGGAGAAGCTGGAAACACGTCCTGGACAGACTGGAACCACGTGACGGCCATGCCTGGACCACGTGCCGAGCACGGCGGAACCACCTGCCGGACACGCCAAAATCACCTGCGGGCTATGCCAGAACCACTTGGACGACTCTCCGAAATGACCTGCCGGGCATGTTGGAACCACCTCTCAGACGTGCCAGAAGCACGTGGCGGACAGTCCGGAATCACCTGTTGGGCATACGCAACCACCTCTGAGACGTACCAGAACCACGTGCCGTGCACGCCGGAACCACCTACCGGACAGACCGGAATCAACTTTTGGGCATGCCGGAACCACCAGTCAGATGTGCCAGAAACACGTGCCGGAGACGCCGGAAGCACCTGCCGAGCACGTCGCAACCACCTGCTCAACTCGCCTGAACCACCTGCCGGACACGCCAAAATCACCTGCCCGCTACACCAGCACCACTTCGGGGACAAGCCGGAATCACGTGAGGGGCATGCCGGCACAGCCTCTCAGACTGAACCTCGTGCCGGACACCACAGAACCACCTGCCGGACAGACCGGAACCACCTGCCGGACACGCCGGAACCACCGGCTCGACCCGCCGGAACGACCGCTGCACACGCAAAATAACCTGCCGGATACGCCGGAAACACTTGGCGAACACTCCGGAAACACCTGCCGGGCATGCCGGAACCACCTCTCAGATATGCCAGAACCACGTGCCAATGACCCCGGAAGCACCTGCCGAGCACGCCGGAACCACCTGCTCGACTCGCCAGAACCACCTGCCGGACACGCAAAAATCACCTGCCGGCTACGCCACAACCAGTTGGGGAACACTTCGGAATCACCTGCCGGGCTTGCTGGAACCACCTGCCGGTCATGCCAAAATCACCTGCCAACTACGCCAGTACCACTTGGCGGACACTGTGGAAACACCTGTCGGGCCGGCCGGAACCACATCTCAGACGTGCCAGAACCATGTGCATGAGATGCTGGAACCACACCCTGAACAGACGGAAAACACCTGCCAGACCCGTCTGAACAACCTGCCGAGCAAGCCGGAGCCACCTGCTCGACTCGCCGGAACCACCTACCTGACATGCCCAAATCACCTGCCGGGTACGCCAGAACCACCTGGCGGACACTCCGAAACCACCTGTCTCGCATGCCAGAACCACCTCTCAGACGTGCCGGAAGCACGTGCCGGACACGCCGGAATCACCTACCGGACAGACCGGAACCACCTGCCGAGCACGCCGGAGCCACCTGTTCGACTCGCTGGAACCACCTGCCGGACAGGCCAATATCAACTGCTGGCTATGACAGAACCACCTGGGGGACGGTCCGGAATCACCTGCCAGCCATGGCGGAACCACCTCTCAGACGTACCAGAACCACCTGCCGGAGAAGCTGGAAACACGTCCTGGACAGTCTGGAACCACCTGCCGGCCAAGCCTGAACCACCTGCCAAGCACAACGGAACAACCTGCCAGACACGCCAAAATCACCTGCGTGTTATGCCAGAACCACTTGGAGGACTCTCTGGGATGACCTGCCGGGCATGCCGGAACCACCTCTCAGACGTGCCAGAACCATGTGGCAGACAGTCCGGAATCACCTGTTGGGCATGCGCAACCACCTCTGAGACGTACCAGAACCACATGCCGTGCAGGCTGGAACCACCTACCGGACAGACCGGAATCACCTTTCGGGCATGCCGGAACCACCTGTCAGATGTGCCAGAAACACGTGCCGGAGATGCTGGAAGCACCTGCCAAGCACGTTGGAACCACCTGCTCAACTCGCCTGAACCACCTGCCGGAAATGCCAAAATCACCTGCCGACTATGCCAGAACCACTTGGCGAACACTCCGGAATCACTTGCCGGGCATGCAGGAACCACCTCTCACACATGCCAGAACCCCGTGCCAATGACCCCGGAAGCACAAGCCGAGCACGCCGGAACCACCTGCTCTACTCGCCTGAACCACCTGCCGGACACGCCAAAATCACCTACCCGCAACACCAGCACCACTTCGGGGACAAGCCGGAATCACGTGAGGGGCATGCCGGCACAGCCTCTCAGACTGAACCTCGTGCCGGACACCACAGAAACACCTGCCGGACAGACCGGAACCACCTGCCGGACACGCCGGAACCACCGGCTCAACCCGCCGGAACGACCGCTGGACATGCAAAATCACCTGCCGGCTACGCCGGAAACACTTGGCGAACACTCCGCAATCACCTGTCGGGCATGCCGGAACCACCTCTCAGATATGCCAGAACCACGTGCCAATGATCCCGGAAGCACCTGCCGAGCACGCCGGAACCACCTGCTCGACTCGCCAGAACCACCTGCCGGACACGCAAAAATCACCTGCCGGCTACGCCACAACCAGTTGGTGAACACTTTGGAATCACCTGCTAGGCTTGCTGGAACCACCTGCCACTCATGCCAAAATCACATGCCAACTACGCCAGAACCGCTTGGCGGACACTGCGGAAACACCTGTCGGGCCGACTGGAACCACATCTCAGACGTGCCAGAAACGTGTTCATGAGATTCTGGAACCACACCCCGAACAGACGGAAAACACCTGCCAGACCCGTCTGAACAACCTGCCGAGCACGCCGGAGCCACCTACCTGACATGCCCAAATCACCAGCCGGGTATGCCAGAACCACTTGGCGGAAACTCCGGAATCATCTGCCGGACATGCCGGAACCAGCTCTCAGACACACCAGAAACACGTGCCGGAGTCGCCGGAAGCACCTGCCGAGCATGCCGGAGCCACATGCTCGACTCGCCAGAAACACCTGCCGGACACGCCAAAATCACCTGCCGGGTACGCCAGAACCACCTGGCGGACACTCCGAAACCACCTGTCGCGCATGCCGGAACCACCTCTCAGACGTGCCGGAAGCACGTGCCGGACACGCCGGAATCACCTACCGGACAGACCGGAACCACCTGCCGAGCACGCCGGAGCCACCTGTTCGACTCGCTGGAACCACCTGCCGGACAGGCCAATATCAACTGCTGGCTATGCCAGAA
>NW_027227562.1:0-18243 GCF_037783145.1 Equus przewalskii | reverse complement strand
ATTACGTATTGCTATCACCTGCTGGGTATGCCAGAACCACTTGGCGGACACTCCGGAATCATCTGCCGGACATGCCGGAACCAGCTCTCAGACACAGCAGAACCAAGTGCCGGAGACGCCGGAAGCACCTGCCGAGCATGCCGGAGCCACCTGCTCGACTCGCCAGAAACACCTGCCGGACACGCCAAAATCACCTGCCGGGTATGCCAGAACCACCTGGCGGACACTACGGAATCACCTGCCGCGCATGCCGGAACCACCTCTCAGACGTGCCGGAAGCACGTGCCAGACACGCCGGAAACACCTACCGGACAGACCGGAACCACCTGCCAAGAACGCCGGAGCCACCTGTTCTACTCGCTGGAACCACCTGCCGGACAGGCCAAAATCAACTGCTGGCTATGCCAGAACCACCTGGGGGACAGTCCGGGATCACCTGCCAGCCATGGCGGAACCACCTCTCAGACGTACCAGAAGCACCTGCCGGAGAAGCTGGAAACACGTCCTGGACAGACTGGAACCACGTGACGGCGATGCCTGAACCACCTGCCGGACACGCCAAAATCACCTGCGGGCTACGCGAGAACCACTTGGACGACTCTCTGAAATGACCTGCCGGGCATGTTGGAACCACCTCTCAGACGTGCCAGAAGCACGTGGCGGACAGTCCGGAATCACCTGTTGGGCATACCCAACCACCTCTGACACGTACCAGAACCACATGCCGTGCACGCCGGAACCACCTACCGGACAGGCCGGAATCCACTTTTGGACATGCCGGAACCACCAGTCAGATGTGCCAGAAACACGTGCCGGAGACGCCGGAAGCACCTGCCGAGCACGTCGCAACCACCTGCTCAACTCGCCTGAACCACCTGCCGGACACGCCAAAATCACCTGCCCGCTACACCAGCACCACTTCGGGGACAAGCCGGAATCACGTGAGGGGCATGCCAGCACAGCCTCTCAGACTGAACCTCGTGACGGACACCACAGGACCACCTACCGGACAGACCGGAACCACCTGCCGGACACGCCGGAACCACCGGCTCGACCCGCCGGAACGACCGCTGCACATGCAAAATCACCTGCCGGCTACGCCGGAAACACTTGGCGAACACTCCGGAATCACCTGCCGGGCATGCCGGAACCACCTCTCAGATATGCCAGAACCACGTGCCAATGACCCCGGAAGCACCTGCCGAGCACGCCGGAACCACCTGCTCGACTCGCCAGAACCACCTGCCGGACACGCAAAAATCACCTGCCGGCTACGCCACAACCAGTTGGGGAACACTTCGGAATCACCTGCCGGGCTTGCTGGAACCACCTGCCGGTCATGCCAAAATCACCTGCCAACTACGCCAGTACCACTTGGTGGACACTGTGGAAACACCTGTCGGGCCGGCCGGAACCACATCTCAGACGTGCCAGAACCATGTGCATGAGATGCTGGAACCA
The DNA here is from genome assembly GCF_037783145.1 of Equus przewalskii. Classification (NCBI taxonomy): domain Eukaryota; kingdom Metazoa; phylum Chordata; class Mammalia; order Perissodactyla; family Equidae; genus Equus; species Equus przewalskii. The sequence goes on along the minus strand of NW_027227562.1, from coordinate 16,782 downwards.
CACCCCGAACAGACGGAAAACACCTGCCAGACCCGTCTGAACAACCTGCCGAGCTTGCCGGAGCCACCTGCTCGACTCGCCAGAAACTCCTGCCGGACACGCCAAAATCACCTGCCGGGTACGCCAGAACCACCTGGCGGACACTCCGAAATCACCTGTCGCGCATGCCGGAACCACCTCTCACACGTGCCGGAAGCACGTGCCGGACACGCCGGAATCACCTACCGGACAGACCGGAACCACCTGCCGAGCACGCCGGAGCCACCTGTTCGACTCGCTGGAACCACCTGCCGGACAGGCCAATATCAACTGCTGGCTATGCCAGAACCACCTGGGGGACGGTCCGGAATCGCCTGCCAGCCATGGCGGAACCACCTCTCAGACGTACCAGAACCACCTGCCGGAGAAGCTGGAAACACGTCCTGGACAGTCTGGAACCACCTGCCGGCCAAGCCTGAACCTCCTGCCAAGCACAACGGAACAACCTGCCAGACACGCCAAAATCACCTGCGTGTTATGCCAGAACCACTTGGAGGACTCTCTGGGATGACCTGCCGGGCATGCCGGAACCACCTCTCAGACGTGCCAGAACCATGTGGCGGACAGTCCGGAATCACCTGTTGGGCCTGCGCAACCACCTCTGAGAAGTACCAGAACCACATGCCGTGCAGGCTGGAACCACCTACCGGACAGACCGGAATCACCTTTCGGGCATGCCGGAACCACCTGTCAGATGTGCCAGAAACACGTGCCGGAGACGCCGGAAGCACCTGCCAAGCACGTTGGAACCACCTGCTCAACTCGCCTGAACCACCTGCCGGACATGCCAAAATCACCTGCCGACTATGCCAGAACCACTTGGCGAACACTCCGGAATCACCTGTCGGGCATGCCGGAACCACCTCTCAGATATGCCAGAACCACATGCCAATGACCCCGGAAGCACCTGCCGGACACGCCGGAACCACGTGCTCGACTCGCCAGAACCACCTGCGGGACACGCAAAAATCACCTGCCGGCTACGCCACAACCAGTTGGTGAACACTTTGGAATCACCTGCCAGGCTTGCTGGAACCACCTGCCGGTCATGCCAAAATCACCTGCCGACTACGCCAGAACCACTTGGCGGACACTGCGGAAACACCTGTCGGGCCGGCTGGAACCACATCTCAGACGTGCCAGAAACGTGTTCATGAGATGCTGGAACCACACCCCGAACAAACGGATACCACCTGCCAGAACCGCCTGAACCACCTGCTGAGCACGCCGGAACCACCTGCTCGACTCACCGGTACCACCTCCCTGACACGCCAAAATCACCTGTTGGGTATGCCAGAACCACTTGGCGGACACTCCGGAATCATCTGCCGGACATGCCGGAACCAGATTTCAGACACAGCAGAACCAAGTGTCGGAGACGCCGGAAGCACCTGCCGAGCATGCCGGAGCCACCTGCTCGACTCGCCAGAAACACCTGCCGGACACGCCAAAATCACCTGCCGGGTACGCGAGAACCACCTGGCGGACACTCCGAAATCACCTGTGGCGCATGCCGGAACCACCTCTCAGACGTGCCGGAAGCACGTGCCGGACACGCCGGAATCACCTACCGGACAGACCGGAACCACCTGCCGAGCACGCCGGAGCCACCTGTTCGACTCGCTGGAACCACCTGCCGGACAGGCCAATATCAACTGCTGGCTATGCCAGAACCACCTGGGGGACGGTCCGGAATCGCCTGCCAGCCATGGCGGAACCACCTCTCAGACGTACCAGAACCACCTCCCGGAGAAGCTGGAAACACGTCCTGGACAGTCTGGAACCACCTGCCGGCCAAGCCTGAACCTCCTGCCAAGCACAACGGAACAACCTGCCAGACACGCCAAAATCACCAGCGTGTTATGCCAGAACCACTTGGAGGACTCTCTGGGATGACCTGCAGGGCATGCCGGAACCACCTGTCAGACGTGCCAGAACCATGTGGCGGACAGTCCGGAATCACCTGTTGGGCATGCGCAACCACCTCTGAGAAGTACCAGAACCACATGCCGTGCAGGCTGGAACCACCTACCGGACAGACCGGAATCACCTTTCGGGCATGCCGGAACCACCTGTCAGATGTGCCAGAAACACGTGCCGGAGACGCCGGAAGCACCTGCCAAGCACGTTGGAACAACCTGCTCACCTCGCCTGAACCACCTGCCGGACATGCCAAAATCACCTGCCGACTATGCCAGAACCACTTGGCGAACACTCCGGAATCACCTGTCGGGCATGCCGGAACCACCTCTCAGATATGCCAGAACCACATGCCAATGACCCCGGAAGCACCTGCCGGACACGCCGGAACCACCTGCTCGACTCGCCAGAACCACCTGCCGGAAACGCAAAAATCACCTGTCGGCTACGCCACAACCAGTTGGGGAACACTTCGGAATCACCTGCCGGGCTTGCTGGAACCACCTGCCGGTCATGCCAAAATCACCTGCCAACTACGCCAGTACCACTTGGCGGCCACTGTGGAAACACCTGTCGGGCCGGCCGGAACCACATCTCAGACGTGCCAGAACCATGCGCATGAGATGCTGGAACCACACCCCGAACAGACGGAAAACACCTGCCAGACCCGTCTGAACAACCTGCCGAGCACGCCGGAGCCACCTGCTCGACTCGCCGGAACCACCTACCTGACATGCCCAAATCACCAGCCGGGTATGCCAGAACCACTTGGCGGACACTCCGGAATCATCTGCCGGACATGCCGGAACCAGCTCTCAGACACACCAGAACCAAGTGCCGGAGACGCCGGAAGCACCTGCCGAGCATGCCGGAGCCACCTGCTCGACTCGCCAGAAACACGTGCCGGACACGCCAAAATCACCTGCCGGGTACGCCAGAACCATCTGGCGGACACTCCGAAATCACCTGCCGCGCATGCCAGAACCACCTCTCAGACGTGCCGGAAGCACATGCCGGACACGCCGGAATCACCTACCAGACAGACCGGAAGCACCTGCCGAGCACGCCGGAGCCACCTGTTCGACTGGCTGGAACCACCTGCCGCACAGGCCAATATCAACTGCTGGCTATGCCAGAACAACCTGGGGGACAGTGCGGGATCACCTGCCAGCCATGGCGGAACCACCTCTCACACGTACCAGAACCACCTGCCGGAGAAGCTGGAAACACGTCCTGGACAGTCTGGAACCACCTGCCGGCCAAGCCTGAACCACCTGCCAAGCACAACGGAACAACCTGCCAGACACGCCAAAATCACCTGCGTGTTATGCCAGAACCACTTGGAGGACTCTCTGGGATGACCTGCCGGGCATGCCGGAACCACCTCTCAGACGTGCCAGAACCATGTGGCGGACTGTCCGGAATCACCTGTTGGGCATGCGCAACCACCTCTGAGACGTACCAGAACCACATGCCGTGCAGGCTGGAACCACCTACCGGACAGACCGGAATCACCTTTCGGGCAGGCCGCAACCACCTGTCAGATGTGCCAGAAACACGTGCCGGAGACGCCGGAAGCACCTGCCAAGCACGTTGGAACCACCTGCTCAACTCGCCTGAACCACCTGCCGGACATGCCAAAATCACCTGCCGACTATGCCAGAACCACTTGGCGAACACTCCGGAATCACTTGCCGGGCATGCAGGAACCACCTCTCAGACATGCCAGAACCCCGTGCCAATGACCCCGGAAGCACCAGCCGAGCACGCCGGAACCACCTGCTCGACTCGCCAGAACCACCTGCCGATCACGCAAAAATCATCTGCCGGCTACGCCACAACCAGTTGGTGAACACTTTGGAATCACCTGCCAGGCTTGCTGGAACCACCTGCCGGTCATGCCAAAATCACCTGCCGACTACGCCAGAACCGCTTGGCGGACACTGCGGAAACACCTGTCGGGCCGGCCGGAACCACATCTCAGACGTGCCAGAAACGTGTTCATGAGATGCTGGAACCACACCCCGAACAGACGGATGCCACCTGCCAGAACCGCCTGAACCACCTGCTGAGCACGCCGGAACCAACTGCTCGACTCACCGGTGCCACCTCCCTGACACGCCAAAATCACCTGCTGGGTATGCCAGAACCACTTGGCGGACACTCCGGAATCATCTGCCGGACATGCCGGAACCAGCTTTCAGACACAGCAGAACCAAGTGTCGGAGACGCCGGAAGCACCTGCCGAGCATGCCGGAGCCACCTGCTCGACTCGCCAGAAACACCTGCCAGAAACGCCAAAATCACCTGCCGGGTACGCCAGAACCACCTGGCGGACACTCCGAAATCACCTGTCGCGCATGCCGGAACCACCTCTCAGACGTGCCAGAAGCACGTGCCGGACAGTCCGGAATCACCTGTTGGGCATGCGCAACCACCTCTGAGAAGTACCAGAACCACATGCCGTGCAGGCTGGAACCACCTACCGGACAGACCGGAATCACCTTTCGGGCATGCCGGAACCACCTGTCAGATGTGCCAGAAACACGTGCCGGAGACGCCGGAAGCACCTGTCGAGCACGTCGCAACCACCTGCTCAACTCGCCTGACCACCTGCCGGACACGCCAAAATCACCTGCCCGCTACACCAGCACCACTTCGGGGACAAGCCGGAATCACGTGAGGGGCATGCCGGCACAGCCTCTCAGACTGAACCTCGTGCCGGACACCAAAGGACCACCTACCGGACAGACCGGAACCACCTGCCAGACACGCCGGAACCACCGGCTCGACCCGCCGGAACGACCGCTGCACATGCAAAATCACCTGCCGGCTACGCCGGAAACACTTGGCGAACACTCCGGAATCACCTGCCGGGCATGCCGGAACCACCTCTCAGATATGCCAGAACCACGTGCCAATGACCCCGGAAGCACCTGCCTAGCACGCCGGAACCACCTGCTCGACTCGCCAGAACCACCTGCCGGACACGCAAAAATCACCTGCCGGCTACGCCACAACCAGTTGGGGAACACTTCGGAATCACCTGCCGGGCTTGCTGGAACCACCTGCCGGTCATGCCAAAATCACCTACCAACTACGCCAATACCACTTGGCGGACACTGTGGAAACAACTGTCGGGCCGGCCGGAACCACATCTCAAACGTGCCAGAACCATGTGCATGATATGCTGGAACCACACCCCGAACAGACGGAAAACACCTGCCAGACCCGTCTGAACAACCTGCCGAGCACGCCGGAGCCACCTACCTGACATGCCCAAATCACCAGCCGGGTATGCCAGAACCACTTGGCGGACACTCCGGAATCATCTGCCGGACATGCCGGAACCAGCTCTCAGACACACCAGAACCACGTGCCGGAGACGCCGGAAGCACCTGCCGAGCATGCCGGAGCCACCTGCTCGACTCGCCAGAAACACCTGCCGGACACGCCAAAATCACCTGCCGGGTACGCCAGAACCACCTGGCGGACACTCCGAAATCACCTGTCACGCATGCCGGAACCACCTCTCAGACGTGCCGGAAGCACGTGCCGGACATGCCGGAATCACCTACCAGACAGACCGGAACCACCTGCCGAGCACGCCGGAGCCACCTGTTCGACTCGCTGGAACCACCTGCCTGACAGGCCAATATCAACTGCTGGCTATGCCAGAACCACCTGGGGGACGGTCCGGAATCGCCTGCCAGCCATGGCGGAACCACCTCTCAGACGTACCAGAACCACCTGCCGGAGAAGCTGGAAACACGTCCTGGACAGTCTGGAACCACCTGCCGGCCAAGCCTGAACCTCCTGCCAAGCACAACGGAACAACCTGCCAGACACGCCAAAATCACCTGCGTGTTATGCCAGAACCACTTGGAGGACTCTCTGGGATGACCTGCCGGGCATGCCGGAACCACCTCTCAGACGTGCCAGAACCATGTGGCGGACAGTCCGGAATCACCTGTTGGGCATGCGCAACCACCTCTGAGACGTACCAGAACCACATGCCGTGCAGGCTGGAACCACCTACCGGACAGACCGGAATCACCTTTCGGGCATGCCGGAACCACCTGTCAGATGTGCCAGAAACACGTGCCGGAGACGCCGGAAGCACCTGCCAAGCACGTTGGAACCACATGCTCAACTCGCCTGAACCACCTGCCGGACATGCCGAAATCACCTGCCGACTATGCCAGAACCACTTGGCGAACACTCCGGAATCACTTGCCGGGCATGCAGGAACCACCTCTCAGACATGCCAGAACCCCGTGCCAATGACCCCGGAAGCACCAGCCGAGCACGCCGGAACCACCTGCTCGACTTGCCAGAACCACCTGCCGATCACGCAAAAATCACCTGCCGGCTACGCCACAACCAGTTGGTGAACACTTTGGAATCACCTGCCAGGCTTGCTGGAACCACCTGCCGGTCATGCCAAAATCACCTGCCGACTACGCCAGAACCGCTTGGCGGACACTGCGGAAACACCTGTCGGGCCGGCCGGAACCACATCTCAGACGTGCCAGAAACGTGTTCATGAGATGCTGGAACCACACCCCGAACAGACGGATGCCACCTGCCAGAACCGCCTGAACCACCTGCTGAGCACGCCGGAACCACCTGCTCGACTCACCGGTACCACCTCCCTGACACGCCAAAATCACCTGCTGGGTATGCCAGAACCACTTGGCGGACACTCCGGAATCATCTGCCGGACATGCCGGAACCAGCTCTCAGACACAGCAGAACCAAGTGCCGGAGACGCCGGAAGCACCTGCCGAGCATGCCGGAGCCACCTGCTCGACTCGCCAGAAACACCTGCCGGACACGCCAAAATCACCTGCCGGGTATGCCAGAACCACCTGGCGGACACTACGGAATCACCTGCCGCGCATGCCGGAACCACCTCTCAGACGTGCCGGAAGCACGTGCCAGACACGCCGGAAACACCTACCGGACAGACCGGAACCACCTGCCAAGAACGCCGGAGCCACCTGTTCTACTCGCTGGAACCACCTGCCGGACAGGCCAAAATCAACTGCTGGCTATGCCAGAACCACCTGGGGGACAGTCCGGGATCACCTGCCAGCCATGGCGGAACCACCTCTCAGACGTACCAGAAGCACCTGCCGGAGAAGCTGGAAACACGTCCTGGACAGACTGGAACCACGTGACGGCGATGCCTGAACCACCTGCCGGACACGCCAAAATCACCTGCGGGCTACGCGAGAACCACTTGGACGACTCTCTGAAATGACCTGCCGGGCATGTTGGAACCACCTCTCAGACGTGCCAGAAGCACGTGGCGGACAGTCCGGAATCACCTGTTGGGCATACCCAACCACCTCTGACACGTACCAGAACCACGTGCCGTGCACGCCGGAACCACCTACCGGACAGGCCGGAATCCACTTTTGGACATGCCGGAACCACCAGTCAGATGTGCCAGAAACACGTGCCGGAGACGCCGGAAGCACCTGCCGAGCACGTCGCAACCACCTGCTCAACTCGCCTGAACCACCTGCCGGACACGCCAAAATCACCTGCCCGCTACACCAGCACCACTTCGGGGACAAGCCGGAATCACGTGAGGGGCATGCCGGCACAGCCTCTCAGACTGAACCTCGTGACGGACACCACAGGACCACCTACCGGACAGACCGGAACCACCTGCCGGACACGCCGGAACCACCGGCTCGACCCGCCGGAACGACCGCTGCACATGCAAAATCACCTGCCGGCTACGCCGGAAACACTTGGCGAACACTCCGGAATCACCTGCCGGGCATGCCGGAACCACCTCTCAGATATGCCAGAACCACGTGCCAATGACCCCGGAAGCACCTGCCGAGCACGCCGGAACCACCTGCTCGACTCGCCAGAACCACCTGCCGGACACGCAAAAATCACCTGCCGGCTACGCCACAACCAGTTGGGGAACACTTCGGAATCACCTGCCGGGCTTGCTGGAACCACCTGCCGGTCATGCCAAAATCACCTGCCAACTACGCCAGTACCACTTGGTGGACACTGTGGAAACACCTGTCGGGCCGGCCGGAACCACATCTCAGACGTGCCAGAACCATGTGCATGAGATGCTGGAACCACACCCCGAACAGACGGAAAACACCTGCCAGACCCGTCTGAACAACCTGCCGAGCTTGCCGGAGCCACCTGCTCGACTCGCCAGAAACTCCTGCCGGACACGCCAAAATCACCTGCCGGGTACGCCAGAACCACCTGGCGGACACTCCGAAATCACCTGTCGCGCATGCCGGAACCACCTCTCACACGTGCCGGAAGCACGTGCCGGACACGCCGGAATCACCTACCGGACAGACCGGAACCACCTGCCGAGCACGCCGGAGCCACCTGTTCGACTCGCTGGAACCACCTGCCGGACAGGCCAATATCAACTGCTGGCTATGCCAGAACCACCTGGGGGACGGTCCGGAATCGCCTGCCAGCCATGGCGGAACCACCTCTCAGACGTACCAGAACCACCTGCCGGAGAAGCTGGAAACACGTCCTGGACAGTCTGGAACCACCTGCCGGCCAAGCCTGAACCTCCTGCCAAGCACAACGGAACAACCTGCCAGACACGCCAAAATCACCTGCGTGTTATGCCAGAACCACTTGGAGGACTCTCTGGGATGACCTGCCGGGCATGCCGGAACCACCTCTCAGACGTGCCAGAACCATGTGGCGGACAGTCCGGAATCACCTGTTGGGCATGCGCAACCACCTCTGAGAAGTACCAGAACCACATGCCGTGCAGGCTGGAACCACCTACCGGACAGACCGGAATCACCTTTCGGGCATGCCGGAACCACCTGTCAGATGTGCCAGAAACACGTGCCGGAGACGCCGGAAGCACCTGCCAAGCACGTTGGAACCACCTGCTCAACTCGCCTGAACCACCTGCCGGAAATGCCAAAATCACCTGCCGACTATGCCAGAACCACTTGGCGAACACTCCGGAATCACCTGTCGGGCATGCCGGAACCACCTCTCAGATATGCCAGAACCACATGCCAATGACCCCGGAAGCACCTGCCGGACATGCCGGAACCACGTGCTCGACTCGCCAGAACCACCTGCGGGACACGCAAAAATCACCTGCCGGCTACGCCACAACCAGTTGGTGAACACTTTGGAATCACCTGCCAGGCTTGCTGGAACCACCTGCCGGTCATGCCAAAATCACCTGCCGACTACGCCAGAACCACTTGGCGGACACTGCGGAAACACCTGTCGGGCCGGCTGGAACCACATCTCAGACGTGCCAGAAACGTGTTCATGAGATGCTGGAACCACACCCCGAACAAACGGATACCACCTGCCAGAACCGCCTGAACCACCTGCTGAGCACGCCGGAACCACCTGCTCGACTCACCGGTACCACCTCCCTGACACGCCAAAATCACCTGTTGGGTATGCCAGAACCACTTGGCGGACACTCCGGAATCATCTGCCGGACATGCCGGAACCAGATTTCAGACACAGCAGAATCAAGTGTCGGAGACGCCGGAAGCACCTGCCGAGCATGCCGGAGCCACCTGCTCGACTCGCCAGAAACACCTGCCGGACACGCCAAAATCACCTGCCGGGTACGCGAGAACCACCTGGCGGACAATCCGAAATCACCTGTGGCGCATGCCGGAACCACCTCTCAGACGTGCCGGAAGCACGTGCCGGACACGCCGGAATCACCTACCGGACAGACCGGAACCACCTGCCGAGCACGCCGGAGCCACCTGTTCGACTCGCTGGAACCACCTGCCGGACAGGCCAATATCAACTGCTGGCTATGCCAGAACCACCTGGGGGACGGTCCGGAATCACCTGCCAGCCATGGCGGAACCACCTCTCAGACGTACCAGAACCACCTGCCGGAGAAGCTGGAAACACGTCCTGGACAGTCTGGAACCACCTGCCGGCCAAGCCTGAACCTCCTGCCAAGCACAACGGAACAACCTGCCAGACACGCCAAAATCACCAGCGTGTTATGCCAGAACCACTTGGAGGACTCTCTGGGATGACCTGCAGGGCATGCCGGAACCACCTGTCAGACGTGCCAGAACCATGTGGCGGACAGTCCGGAATCACCTGTTGGGCATGCGCAACCACCTCTGAGAAGTACCAGAACCACATGCCGTGCAGGCTGGAACCACCTACCGGACAGACCGGAATCACCTTTCGGGCATGCCGGAACCACCTGTCAGATGTGCCAGAAACACGTGCCGGAGACGCCGGAAGCACCTGCCAAGCACGTTGGAACAACCTGCTCACCTCGCCTGAACCACCTGCCGGACATGCCAAAATCACCTGCCGACTATGCCAGAACCACTTGGCGAACACTCCGGAATCACCTGTCGGGCATGCCGGAACCACCTCTCAGATATGCCAGAACCACATGCCAATGACCCCGGAAGCACCTGCCGGACACGCCGGAACCACCTGCTCGACTCGCCAGAACCACCTGCCGGAAACGCAAAAATCACCTGTCGGCTACGCCACAACCAGTTGGGGAACACTTCGGAATCACCTGCCGGGCTTGCTGGAACCACCTGCCGGTCATGCCAAAATCACCTGCCAACTACGCCAGTACCACTTGGCGGCCACTGTGGAAACACCTGTCGGGCCGGCCGGAACCACATCTCAGACGTGCCAGAACCATGCGCATGAGATGCTGGAACCACACCCCGAACAGACGGAAAACACCTGCCAGACCCGTCTGAACAACCTGCCGAGCACGCCGGAGCCACCTGCTCGACTCGCCGGAACCACCTACCTGACATGCCCAAATCACCAGCCGGGTATGCCAGAACCACTTGGCGGACACTCCGGAATCATCTGCCGGACATGCCGGAACCAGCTCTCAGACACACCAGAACCAAGTGCCGGAGACGCCGGAAGCACCTGCCGAGCATGCCGGAGCCACCTGCTCGACTCGCCAGAAACACGTGCCGGACACGCCAAAATCACCTGCCGGGTACGCCAGAACCATCTGGCGGACACTCCGAAATCACCTGCCGCGCATGCCAGAACCACCTCTCAGACGTGCCGGAAGCACGTGCCGGACACGCCGGAATCACCTACCAGACAGACCGGAAGCACCTGCCGAGCACGCCGGAGCCACCTGTTCGACTGGCTGGAACCACCTGCCGCACAGGCCAATATCAACTGCTGGCTATGCCAGAACAACCTGGGGGACAGTGCGGGATCACCTGCCAGCCATGGCGGAACCACCTCTCACACGTACCAGAACCACCTGCCGGAGAAGCTGGAAACACGTCCTGGACAGTCTGGAACCACCTGCCGGCCAAGCCTGAACCACCTGCCAAGCACAACGGAACAACCTGCCAGACACGCCAAAATCACCTGCGTGTTATGCCAGAACCACTTGGAGGACTCTCTGGGATGACCTGCCGGGCATGCCGGAACCACCTCTCAGACGTGCCAGAACCATGTGGCGGACTGTCCGGAATCACCTGTTGGGCATGCGCAACCACCTCTGAGACGTACCAGAACCACATGCCGTGCAGGCTGGAACCACCTACCGGACAGACCGGAATCACCTTTCGGGCAGGCCGCAACCACCTGTCAGATGTGCCAGAAACACGTGCCGGAGACGCCGGAAGCACCTGCCAAGCACGTTGGAACCACCTGCTCAACTCGCCTGAACCACCTGCCGGACATGCCAAAATCACCTGCCGACTATGCCAGAACCACTTGGCGAACACTCCGGAATCACTTGCCGGGCATGCAGGAACCACCTCTCAGACATGCCAGAACCCCGTGCCAATGACCCCGGAAGCACCAGCCGAGCACGCCGGAACCACCTGCTCGACTCGCCAGAACCACCTGCCGATCACGCAAAAATCATCTGCCGGCTACGCCACAACCAGTTGGTGAACACTTTGGAATCACCTGCCAGGCTTGCTGGAACCACCTGCCGGTCATGCCAAAATCACCTGCCGACTACGCCAGAACCGCTTGGCGGACACTGCGGAAACACCTGTCGGGCCGGCCGGAACCACATCTCAGACGTGCCAGAAACGTGTTCATGAGATGCTGGAACCACACCCCGAACAGACGGATGCCACCTGCCAGAACCGCCTGAACCACCTGCTGAGCACGCCGGAACCAACTGCTCGACTCACCGGTGCCACCTCCCTGACACGCCAAAATCACCTGCTGGGTATGCCAGAACCACTTGGCGGACACTCCGGAATCATCTGCCGGACATGCCGGAACCAGCTTTCAGACACAGCAGAACCAAGTGTCGGAGACGCCGGAAGCACCTGCCGAGCATGCCGGAGCCACCTGCTCGACTCGCCAGAAACACCTGCCAGAAACGCCAAAATCACCTGCCGGGTACGCCAGAACCACCTGGCGGACACTCCGAAATCACCTGTCGCGCATGCCGGAACCACCTCTCAGACGTGCCAGAAGCACGTGCCGGACAGTCCGGAATCACCTGTTGGGCATGCGCAACCACCTCTGAGAAGTACCAGAACCACATGCCGTGCAGGCTGGAACCACCTACCGGACAGACCGGAATCACCTTTCGGGCATGCCGGAACCACCTGTCAGATGTGCCAGAAACACGTGCCGGAGACGCCGGAAGCACCTGCCAAGCACGTTGGAACCACCTGCTCAACTCGCCTGAACCACCTGCCGGACATGCCAAAATCACCTGCCGACTATGCCAGAACCACTTGGCGAACACTCCGGAATCACCTGTCGGGCATGCCGGAACCACCTCTCAGATATGCCAGAACCACATGCCAATGACCCCGGAAGCACCTGCCGGACACGCCGGAACCACCTGCTCGACTCGCCAGAACCACCTGCCGGAAACGCAAAAATCACCTGTCGGCTACGCCACAACCAGTTGTGGAACACTTCGGAAACACCTGCCGGGCTTGCTGGAACCACCTGCCGGTCATGCCAAAATCACCTGCCAACTACGCCAGTACCACTTGGCGGACACTGTGGAAACACCTGTCGGGCCGGCCGGAACCACATCTCAGACGTGCCAGAACCATGCGCATGAGATGCTGGAACCACACCCCGAACAGACGGAAAACACCTGCCAGACCCGTCTGAACAACCTGCCGAGCACGCCGGAGCCACCTGCTCGACTCGCCGGAACCACCTACCTGACATGCCCAAATCACCAGCCGGGTATGCCAGAACCACTTGGCGGACACTCCGGAATCATCTGCCGGACATGCCGGAACCAGCTCTCAGACACACCAGAACCAAGTGCCGGAGACGCCGGAAGCACCTGCCGAGCATGCCGGAGCCACCTGCTCGACTCGCCAGAAACACGTGCCGGACACGCCAAAATCACCTGCCGGGTACGCCAGAACCATCTGGCGGACACTCCGAAATCACCTGCCGCGCATGCCAGAACCACCTCTCAGACGTGCCGGAAGCACGTGCCGGACACGCCGGAATCACCTACCAGACAGACCGGAAGCACCTGCCGAGCACGCCGGAGCCACCTGTTCGACTGGCTGGAACCACCTGCCGCACAGGCCAATATCAACTGCTGGCTATGCCAGAACAACCTGGGGGACAGTGCGGGATCACCTGCCAGCCATGGCGGAACCACCTCTCACACGTACCAGAACCACCTGCCGGAGAAGCTGGAAACACGTCCTGGACAGTCTGGAACCACCTGCCGGCCAAGCCTGAACCACCTGCCAAGCACAACGGAACAACCTGCCAGACACGCCAAAATCACCTGCGTGTTATGCCAGAACCACTTGGAGGACTCTCTGGGATGACCTGCCGGGCATGCCGGAACCACCTCTCAGACGTGCCAGAACCATGTGGCGGACTGTCCGGAATCACCTGTTGGGCATGCGCAACCACCTCTGAGACGTACCAGAACCACATGCCGTGCAGGCTGGAACCACCTACCGGACAGACCGGAATCACCTTTCGGGCAGGCCGCAACCACCTGTCAGATGTGCCAGAAACACGTGCCGGAGACGCCGGAAGCACCTGCCAAGCACGTTGGAACCACCTGCTCAACTCGCCTGAACCACCTGCCGGACATGCCAAAATCACCTGCCGACTATGCCAGAACCACTTGGCGAACACTCCGGAATCACTTGCCGGGCATGCAGGAACCACCTCTCAGACATGCCAGAACCCCGTGCCAATGACCCCGGAAGCACCAGCCGAGCACGCCGGAACCACCTGCTCGACTCGCCAGAACCACCTGCCGATCACGCAAAAATCATCTGCCGGCTACGCCACAACCAGTTGGTGAACACTTTGGAATCACCTGCCAGGCTTGCTGGAACCACCTGCCGGTCATGCCAAAATCACCTGCCGACTACGCCAGAACCGCTTGGCGGACACTGCGGAAACACCTGTCGGGCCGGCCGGAACCACATCTCAGACGTGCCAGAAACGTGTTCATGAGATGCTGGAACCACACCCCGAACAGACGGATGCCACCTGCCAGAACCGCCTGAACCACCTGCTGAGCACGCCGGAACCAACTGCTCGACTCACCGGTGCCACCTCCCTGACACGCCAAAATCACCTGCTGGGTATGCCAGAACCACTTGGCGGACACTCCGGAATCATCTGCCGGACATGCCGGAACCAGCTTTCAGACACAGCAGAACCAAGTGTCGGAGACGCCGGAAGCACCTGCCGAGCATGCCGGAGCCACCTGCTCGACTCGCCAGAAACACCTGCCAGAAACGCCAAAATCACCTGCCTGGTATTCCAGAACCACCTGGCGGACACTCCGAAATCACCTGTCGCGCATGCCGGAACCACCTCTCAGACGTGCCGAAGCACGTGCCGGACACGCCGGAATCACCTACCGGACAGAGCGGAACCACCTGCCGAGCACGCCGGAGCCACCTGTTCTACTCGCTGGAACCACCTGCCGGACAGGCCAATATCAACTGCTGGCTATGCGAGAACCACCTGGGGGACGGTCCGGAATCGCCTGCCAGCCATGGCGGAACCACCTCTCAGACGTACCAGAAACACCTGCCGGAGAAGCTGGAAACACGTCCTGGACAGACTGGAACCACGTGACGGCCATGCCTGAACCACCTGCCGAGCACGGCGGAACCACCTGCCGGACACGCCAAAATCACCTGCGCGCTACGCCAGAACCACTTGGACGACTCTCCGAAATGACCTGCCGGGCATGTTGGAACCACCGCTCAGACGTGCCAGAAGCACGTGGCAGACAGTCCGGAATCACCTGTTGGGCATACGCAACCACCTCTGACACGTACCAGAACCACGTGCCGTGCACGCCGGAACCACCTACCGGACAGACCGGAATCCACTTTTGGGCATGCCGGAACCACCAGTCAGATGTGCCAGAAACACGTGCCGGAGACGCCGGAAGCACCTGCCGAGCACGTCGCAACCACCTGCTCAACTCGCCTGAACCACCTGCCGGACACGCCAAAATCACCTGCCCGCTACACCAGCACCACTTCGGGGACAAGCCGGAATCACGTGAGGGGCATGCCGGCACAGCCTCTAAGACTGAACCTCGTGCCGGACACCACAGGACCACCTACCGGACAGACCGGAACCACCTGCCGGACACGCCGGAACCACCGGCTCGACCCGCCGGAACGACCGCTGCACATGAAAAATCACCTGCCGGCTACGCCGGAAACACTTGGCGAACACTCCGGAATCACCTGCCGGGCATGCCGGAACCACCTCTCAGATATGCCAGAACCACGTGCCAATGACCCCGGAAGCACCTGCCGAGCACTCCGGAACCACCTGCTCGACTCGCCAGAACCACCTGCCGGACACGCAAAAATCACCTGCCGGCTACGCCACAACCAGTTGGGGAACACTTCGGAATCACCTGCCGGGCTTGCTGGAACCACCTGCCGGTCATGCCAAAATCACCTGCCAACTACGCCAGTACCACTTGGCGGACACTGTGGAAACACCTGTGGGGCCGGCCGGAACCACATCTCTGACGTGCCAGAACCATGTGCATGAGATGCTGGAACCACACCCGAACAGACGGAAAACACCTGCCAGACCCGTCTGAACAACCTGCCGAGCACGCCAGAGCCACCTACCTGACATGCCCAAATCACCAGCCGGGTATGCCAGAACCACATGGCGGACACTCCGGAATCATCTGCCGGACATGCCGGAACCAGCTCTCAGACACACCAGAACCACGTGCCGGAGACGCCGGAAGCACCTGCCGAGCATGCCGGAGCCACCTGCTCGACTCGCGAGAAACACCTGCCGGACACACCAAAATCACCTGCCGGGTACGCCAGAACCACCTGGCGGACACTCCGAAATCACCTGTCGCGCATGCCGGAACCACCTCTCAGACGTGCCGGAAGCACGTGCCGGACACGCCGGAATCACCTACCGGACAGACCGGAACCACCTGCCGAGCACGCCGGAGCCACCTGTTCGACTCGCTGGAACCACCTGCCGGACAGGCCAATATCAACTGCTGGCTATGCCAGAACCACCTGGGGGACAGTCCGGGATCACCTGCCAGCCATGGCGGAACCACCTCTCAGACGTACCAGAACCACCTGCCGGAGAAGCTGGAAACACGTCCTGGACAGACTGGAACCACGTGACGGCCATGCCTGAACCACCTGCCGAGCACGGCGGAACCACCTGCCGGACACGCCAAAATCACCAGCGGGCTACGCCAGAACCTCTTGGACGACTCTCCGAAATGACCTGCCGGGCATGTTGGAACCACCTCTCAGACGTGCCAGAAGCACGTGGCGGACAGTCCGGAATCACCTGTTGGGC
>NW_027227561.1:0-26797 GCF_037783145.1 Equus przewalskii | reverse complement strand
CCGGCGTGTCCAGGAGGTGGTTCCGGCGAGCTCGGCAGGTGCTTCCGGTCTCTCCGGCACGTGGTTGTGGCACGTCTGAGAGGTGGTTCTGGCATGCCCGGCAGGTGATTCCGGAGTGTCCGACATGTGGTTCTGGCACGTCTGAGAGGTGGTTCCGGCATGCCCTGCAGGTGATTCCATAGTGTCCGCCACGTGGTTCTGGCCTAGCCGGCAGGTGATTTTGGCATCTCCGGCAGGTGGTTTCGGCGAGTCGAGCAGGAGGTTCCGGAGTACTCAGCTGGTGCATCCAGTGTCTCTGGCACGTGGTTCTGGCACGTCTGAGAGGTGGTTCTGGCATGCCCGACAGGTGATTCTGGAGTGTCCGGCAAGTGGTTCTGGCGTAGCTGGCAGGTGATTTTGGCATGTCCGGCAGGTGATTTTGACGTGTCCGGCAGGTGTTTCTGGCGAGCTGTTCAGGTGATTCCGGCGTTCTCGGCAGGTGATTCTGGCGTGTCCGGCAGGTGGTTCCGGTCTGTCCGGTAGTGGGTTCCGGCGTGTCCCGCACGTGGTTCTGGTACGTCTGAGAGGTGTTACTGGCATGCACGTCAGGTGATCCCGGAGAGTCCTCCAAGTGGTTCTGGCCTAGCCCGCAGGTGATTTTGGCATGTCCGGCAGGTGGTTCCGGCATGCTCAGCAGGTGATTCAGGCAGGTCCGGTAGGTGGTTCCGGTCTGTCCGGGAGGTGGTTCCGCCGTGCCCGGCACGTGGTTCCACCACGTCTGACAGGTTTTTCTGACATGTCCTGCAGTTGATTCCGGATTGTCCACCAAGTGTTTCTGGCGTAGCTGGCTGGTGATTTTGGCGTGTCCCACAGGTGGTTCCGACGATTCAAGCAGGTGCTTCCAGCTAGCTTGGCAGGTGCTTCTGGCGTCTCCGGCACTTGATTTTGGCACATTTGAGAGGTGGGTCCGGCATTCCCGGCAGGTGATTCTGGAAAGTCTGGCAAGTGGTTCTGGCATAGCCAGCAGGTGATTTTTGCGTGTCCGGCAGGTGGGTCCTGCGAGTCGAGCAGGTGGTTCCTGCATGCTCGGCAGGTGGTTCCGGCGTGTCCTGCACGTGGTTCTGGCACGTCTGAGAGGTGGTTCCGGCATGCCGGCAGGTGATTCCGGACTTTCTGCCGAGTGGTTCTGGCGTAGCCGGCAGGTGATTTTGGCGTGTCCACCAGGTGGTTCTGGGGAGTGGATCAGGTGGTTCCGGCACACTCGGCAGGTGGTACCGGCGTGTCCGGAACATGGTTCTGGCAAGTCTGAGAGGTGCTTCCGGCATGCCCGACAGGTGATTCCGGAGAGTCCGCCAAGTGGTTCTGGCGTACCCGGCAGGTGATTTTGGCGTGTCCGGCAGGTGTTTCTTGCGAGTCGAGCAGGTGGCTCAGGCATGCTCAGCTGGTGCTTCCGGCGTGTCCGGCACGTGGTTCTGGTGTGTCTGAGAGCTGGTTCTGGCATGTCCAGCAGATGATACTTGAGTGTCCACCAAGTGGTTCTGGCATACCCGGCAGGTGATTTTGGCGTGTCAGGTAGGTGGTTCCGGCGAGTCGAGCAGGTGGTTCCGGCGTGCTCGGCAGGTGGTTCAGGCGGGTCTGGCAGGTAGCTTCGGTCTGTTCGGGGTGTGGTTCCGGCATCTCAGGCACATGGTTCTGGCATGTCTGAGAGGTGGTTCCGGCATGCCCGGCAGGTGATTCCAGAGTGTTCGCCAAGTGGCTCTGGCGTAACCGGCAGGTGATTTTCCATGTCCGGCGGTGGGACCGGTGAGACAAGCAGGTGGTTCCGGCGAGTGTTTCCTGTGTTTCCGGTCTGTCCGGGAGATGGTTCCGGCCTGTCCGGCATGTGCTTCTGGCACTTCTGAGAGGTTGTGCTGGCATGACCGGCAGGTGATTCCGCAGTGTCCGCCAAGTGGTTCTGGCGTACCCGGCAGGTGATTTTGGCGTGTCCGGCAGGTGGCTCTGGGGAGTGGATCAGTAACTTCCGGCATTCTCGGCAGGTGCTTCCGCCGTCTCCGGCATGTGTTTGCGGCACCTCTGTGATGTGGTTCCAGCATGCCCGGCAGGTGATTCCGGAGTGTCTGACAAGTGGTTGTGGCGTAGCCGGCTGGTGATTCTGGCGTGTCCGGCAAGTGGTTCCGGTCTGTCCTGGAGGTGGTTCTGGAGTGTCTGCTGAGTGGTTCTGGCGTAGCCAGCAGGTGATTTTGGCGTGTCCAGCAGGTGGTTCTGGGGAGTGGAGCATGTGGTTCCGGCATACTCGGCAGGTGGTTCCGGCGTGTCCGGCACATGCTTCTGGCATGTCTGAGAGGTGGTTCCGGCATGCCCGGCAGGTGATCCCGGAGAGTCCTCCAAGTGGTTCTGGCGTACCCTGCAGGTGTTTCTGGTGTGTCCGGCAGGTGGCTCTGGTGAGTCGAGCAGGTGCTTCCGGCGTGCTCGGCAGGTGGTTCAGGCAGGTCCGGCAGGTGTTTGCAGTCTGTCCATGACGTGGTCCCGGCATGCCCGCAAGGTGATTCTGGAGTGTCCACCAAGTGGTTTTGGCGTAGCTGGCATATGATTTTGGCCTGTCAGGCAGGTGGTTCTCGCATGTCCAGCAGGTGTTTCCGGCGAGCTCGGCAGGTGCTTCTGGTCTCTCCGGCACGTGGTTGTGGCACGTCTGAGAGATGGTTCCGGCATGCCCGGCAGGTGATTCCGGAGTCTCCGGCATGTGGTTCTGGCACCTCTGAGAGGTGGTTCCGGCATGCCCGGCAGGTGATTCCGGGGTCTCCGGCATGTGGTTCTGGCACCTCTGAGTGGTGGTTCCGGCATGCCTGGCAGGTGATTCCGGAGTGTCTGCCTAGTGGTTCTGGCGTAGCCGGCAGGTGGTTCTGGCATAGCCGGCAGGTGATTTTGGCGTGTCCGACAGGTGTTTCTTGCGAGTCGAGCAGGTGGCTCAGGCATGCGCAGCAGGTGCTTCCGGGGTCTCTGGCACGTGGTTCTGGTGTGTCTGAGAGCTGGTTCTGGTATGTCCGGCAGATGATTCCGGAGTGTCCACCAAGTGGTTCTGGTATACCTGGCAGGTGATTTTGGCGTGTCCGGCAGGTGGTTCCCTCATGCTCGGCAGGTGGTTCAGGCAGGTCCGGTAGGTGGTTCTGGTCAGCCCAGGAGTTGGTTCCGGCGTGTGCGGCACGTGGTTCCGGCACGTCTGACAGGTGGTTCTGGCATGTCCGGCAGGTGATTCCGGGTTGTCCACCAAGTGGTTCTGATGTAGCAGGCAGGTGATTTTGGTGTGTCCCACAGGTGGTTCCGATGATTCGAGAAGGTGCTGCCGGCTAGCTCGGCAGGTGCTTCTGGCGTCTCCGGCACTTGATTTTGGCAGATTTGAGAGGTGGTTCCGGCATGCCCGGCACGTGATTCCGGAGTCTGCGGCATGTGGTTCTTGCACATCTGAGCGGTGGTTCCGGCATGCCCTGCAGGTGATTCCGGAGTGTCCGTCAAGTGGTTCTGGCATAGCCGGCTGGTGATTTTGGCATTTCCAGCAGGTGGCTCGAATGAGTCGAGCAGGTTGTTCCGGAGTGCTAAGCAGGTCTTTCAGGCGGGTCCTCCAGGAGGTTCCGGTCTGTCCATTAGGTGCTTCCGGCGTGTCCCACACGTGCTTCCGGCACGTCTGAGAGGTCGTTCCGGCATGCCCAGCATGTGATTTCATAGATTGCGCCACGTGGTTCTGGCCTAGCCGGCAGGTGATTTTGGCATCTCCGGCAGTTGGTTCCGGCGAGGCGAGCAGGAGGTTCTGGCGTGCTCGGCAGGTGCATCCGGTGTCTCTGGCACGTGGTACTGGCATGGCTGAGAGGTGGTTCCGGCATGCCCTGCATGTGATTCCGGAGTGTTTGCCAAGTGGTTCTGGCGTAGCCGGCAGGTGATTTTGGCGTGACCGGCAGGTGGTTCTGTGGAGTGGCACAGGTGGTTCTGGCATGCTCAGCACGTGCTTCCGGCGTCTCCGGTATGTGGTTCTTGCACGTTTGAGAGGTGGTTCCGGCATGACCGGCATGTGATTCTGGAGTATGTGCCAAGTGGTTCTGGCGCAGCCGGCAGTTGATTTTGGCATGTGTGGCAGGTGGTTCTGGGGAGTGGATCAGGTGGTTCCGGCGTGCTCTGCAGGTGGTTCAGGCAGGTCTGGCAGGTGTTTGCAGTCTGTCCATGACGTGGTTCCAGCATGCTCGGAAGGTGATTCTGGAGTGTCCACCAAGTGGTTTTGGCGTAGCCGTCACGTGATTTTGGCGTGTCAGGCAGGTGGTTCCGGCGTGTCCAGCAGGTGGTTCCGGCGAGCTCGGCAGGTGCTTCCGGTCTCTCCGGCACGTGGTTGTGGCACGTCTGAGAGGTGGTTCTGGCATGCCCTGCAGGTGATTCCATAGTGTCCGCCACGTGGTTCTGGCCTAGCCGGCAGGTGATTTTGGCATCTCCGGCAGGTGGTTTCGGCGAGTCGAGCAGGAGGTTCCGGAGTACTCAGCTGGTGCATCCAGTGTCTCTGGCACGTGGTTCTGGCACGTCTGAGAGGTGGTTCTGGCATGCCCGACAGGTGATTCTGGAGTGTCCGGCAAGTGGTTCTGGCGTAGCTGGCAGGTGATTTTGGCATGTCCGGCAGGTGATTTTGACGTGTCCGGCAGGTGTTTCTGGCGAGCTGTTCAGGTGATTCCGGCGTTCTCGGCAGGTGATTCTGGCGTGTCCGGCAGGTGGTTCCGGTCTGTCCGGTAGTGGGTTCCGGCGTGTCCCGCACGTGGTTCTGGTACGTCTGAGAGGTGTTACTGGCATGCACGTCAGGTGATCCCGGAGAGTCCTCCAAGTGGTTCTGGCCTAGCCCGCAGGTGATTTTGGCATGTCCGGCAGGTGGTTCCGGCATGCTCAGCAGGTGATTCAGGCAGGTCCGGTAGGTGGTTCCGGTCTGTCCGGGAGGTGGTTCCGCCGTGCCCGGCACGTGGTTCCACCACGTCTGACAGGTTTTTCTGACATGTCCTGCAGTTGATTCCGGATTGTCCACCAAGTGTTTCTGGCGTAGCTGGCTGGTGATTTTGGCGTGTCCCACAGGTGGTTCCGACGATTCAAGCAGGTGCTTCCAGCTAGCTTGGCAGGTGCTTCTGGCGTCTCCGGCACTTGATTTTGGCACATTTGAGAGGTGGGTCCGGCATTCCCGGCAGGTGATTCTGGAAAGTCTGGCAAGTGGTTCTGGCATAGCCAGCAGGTGATTTTTGCGTGTCCGGCAGGTGGGTCCTGCGAGTCGAGCAGGTGGTTCCTGCATGCTCGGCAGGTGGTTCCGGCGTGTCCTGCACGTGGTTCTGGCACGTCTGAGAGGTGGTTCCGGCATGCCGGCAGGTGATTCCGGACTTTCTGCCGAGTGGTTCTGGCGTAGCCGGCAGGTGATTTTGGCGTGTCCAGCAGGTGGTTCTGGGGAGTGGATCAGGTGGTTCCGGCACACTCGGCAGGTGGTACCGGCGTGTCCGGAACATGGTTCTGGCAAGTCTGAGAGGTGCTTCCGGCATGCCCGACAGGTGATTCCGGAGAGTCCGCCAAGTGGTTCTGGCGTACCCGACAGGTGATTTTGGCGTGTCCGGCAGGTGTTTCTTGCGAGTCGAGCAGGTGGCTCAGGCATGCTCAGCTGGTGCTTCCGGCGTGTCCGGCACATGGTTCTGGTGTGTCTGAGAGCTGGTTCTGGCATGTCCAGCAGATGATACTTGAGTGTCCACCAAGTGGTTCTGGCATACCCGGCAGGTGATTTTGGCGTGTCAGGTAGGTGGTTCCGGCGAGTCGAGCAGGTGGTTCCGGCGTGCTCGGCAGGTGGTTCAGGCGGGTCTGGCAGGTAGCTTCGGTCTGTTCGTGGTGTGGTTCTGGCATCTCAGGCACATGGTTCTGGCATGTCTGAGAGGTGGTTCCGGCATGCCCGGCAGGTGATTCCAGAGTGTTCGCCAAGTGGCTCTGGCGTAACCGGCAGGTGATTTTCCATGTCCGGCGGTGGGACCGGTGAGACAAGCAGGTGGTTCCGGCGAGTGTTTCCTGTGTTTCCGGTCTGTCCGGGAGATGGTTCCGGCCTGTCCGGCATGTGCTTCTGGCACTTCTGAGAGGTTGTGCTGGCATGACCGGCAGGTGATTCCGCAGTGTCCGCCAAGTGGTTCTGGCGTACCCGGCAGGTGATTTTGGCGTGTCCGGCAGGTGGCTCTGGGGAGTGGATCAGTAACTTCCGGCATTCTCGGCAGGTGCTTCCGCCGTCTCCGGCATGTGTTTGCGGCACCTCTGTGATGTGGTTCCAGAATGCCCGGCAGGTGATTCCGGAGTGTCTGACAAGTGGTTGTGGTGTAGCCGGCTGGTGATTCTGGTGTGTCCGGCAAGTGGTTCCGGTCTGTCCTGGAGGTGGTTCTGGAGTGTCTGCTGAGTGGTTCTGGCGTAGCCAGCAGGTGATTTTGGCGTGTCCAGCAGGTGGTTCTGGGGAGTGGAGCATGTGGTTCCGGCATACTCGGCAGGTGGTTCCGGCGTGTCCGGCACATGCTTCTGGCATGTCTGAGAGGTGGTTCCGGCATGCCCGGCAGGTGATCCCGGAGAGTCCTCCAAGTGGTTCTGGCGTACCCTGCAGGTGTTTCTGGTGTGTCCGGCAGGTGGCTCTGGTGAGTCGAGCAGGTGCTTCCGGCGTGCTCGGCAGGTGGTTCAGGCAGGTCCGGCAGGTGTTTGCAGTCTGTCCATGACGTGGTCCCGGCATGCCCGCAAGGTGATTCTGGAGTGTCCACCAAGTGGTTTTGGCGTAGCTGGCATATGATTTTGGCCTGTCAGGCAGGTGGTTCTCGCATGTCCAGCAGGTGTTTCCGGCGAGCTCGGCAGGTGCTTCTGGTCTCTCCGGCACGTGGTTGTGGCACGTCTGAGAGATGGTTCCGGCATGCCCGGCAGGTGATTCCGGAGTCTCCGGCATGTGGTTCTGGCACCTCTGAGAGGTGGTTCCGGCATGCCCGGCAGGTGATTCCGGGGTCTCCGGCATGTGGTTCTGGCACCTCTGAGTGGTGGTTCCGGCATGCCCGGCAGGTGATTCCGGAGTGTCTGCCTAGTGGTTCTGGCGTAGCCGGCAGGTGGTTCTGGCATAGCCGGCAGGTGATTTTGGCGTGTCCGACAGGTGTTTCTTGCGAGTCGAGCAGGTGGCTCAGGCATGCGCAGCAGGTGCTTCCGGCGTCTCTGGCACGTGGTTCTGGTGTGTCTGAGAGCTGGTTCTGGCATGTCCAGCAGATGATACTTGAGTGTCCACCAAGTGGTTCTGGCATACCCGGCAGGTGATTTTGGCGTGTCAGGTAGGTGGTTCCGGCGAGTCGAGCAGGTGGTTCCGGCGTGCTCGGCAGGTGGTTCAGGCGCGTCTGGCAGGTAGCTTCGGTCTGTTCGGGGTGTGGTTCCGGCATCTCAGGCACATGGTTCTGGCATGTCTGAGAGGTGGTTCCGGCATGCCCGGCAGGTGATTCCAGAGTGTTCGCCAAGTGGCTCTGGTGTAACCGGCAGGTGATTTTCCATGTCCGGCGGTGGGACCGGTGAGACAAGCAGGTGGTTCCGGCGAGTGTTTCCTGTGTTTCCGGTCTGTCCGGGAGATGGTTCCGGCCTGTCCGGCATGTGCTTCTGGCACTTCTGAGAGGTTGTGCTGGCATGACCGGCAGGTGATTCCGCAGTGTCCGCTAAGTGGTTCTGGCGTACCCGGCAGGTGATTTTGGCGTGTCCGGCAGGTGGCTATGGGGAGTGGATCAGTAACTTCCGGCATTCTCGGCAGGTGCTTCCGCAGTCTCCGGCATGTGTTTGCGGCACCTCTGTGATGTGGTTCCAGAATGCCTGGCAGGTGATTCCGGAGTGTCTGACAAGTGGTTGTGGCGTAGCCGGCTGGTGATTCTGGCGTGTCCGGCAAGTGGTTCCGGTCTGTCCTGGAGGTGGTTCTGGAGTGTCTGCTGAGTGGTTCTGGCGTAGCCAGCAGGTGATTTTGGCGTGTCCAGCAGGTGGTTCTGGGGAGTGGAGCATGTGGTTCCGGCATACTCGGCAGGTGGTTCCGGCGTGTCTGGCACATGCTTCTGGCATGTCTGAGAGGTGGTTCCGGCATGCCCTGCAGGTGATTCCGGAGTGTCCGTCAAGTGGTTCTGGCATAGCCGGCTGGTGATTTTGGCATTTCCAGCAGGTGGCTCGAATGAGTCGAGCAGGTTGTTCCGGAGTGCTAAGCAGGTCTTTCAGGCGGGTCCTCCAGGAGGTTCCGGTCTGTCCATTAGGTGCTTCCGGCGTGTCCCACACGTGCTTCCGGCACGTCTGAGAGGTCATTCCGGCATGCCCAGCATGTGATTTCATAGATTGCGCCACGTGGTTCTGGCCTAGCCGGCAGGTGATTTTGGCATCTCCGGCAGGTGGTTCCGGCGAGGCGAGCAGGAGGTTCTGGCGTGCTCGGCAGGTGCATCCGATGTCTCTGGCACGTGGTACTGGCATGGCTGAGAGGTGGTTCCGGCATGCCCTGCATGTGATTCCGGAGTGTTTGCCAAGTGGTTCTGGCGTAGCCGGCAGGTGATTTTGGCGTGACCGGCAGGTGGTTCTGTGGAGTGGCACAGGTGGTTCTGGCATGCTCAGCACGTGCTTCCGGCGTCTCCGGTATGTGGTTCTTGCACGTTTGAGAGGTGGTTCCGGCATGACCGGCATGTGATTCTGGAGTATGTGCCAAGTGGTTCTGGCGCAGCCGGCAGTTGATTTTGGCATGTGTGGCAGGTGGTTCTGGGGAGTGGATCAGGTGGTTCCGGCGTGCTCTGCAGGTGGTTCAGGCAGGTCTGGCAGGTGTTTGCAGTCTGTCCATGACGTGGTTCCAGCATGCTCGGAAGGTGATTCTGGAGTGTCCACCAAGTGGTTTTGGCGTAGCCGTCACGTGATTTTGGCGTGTCAGGCAGGTGGTTCCGGCGTGTCCAGGAGGTGGTTCCGGCGAGCTCGGCAGGTGCTTCCGGTCTCTCCGGCACGTGGTTGTGGCACGTCTGAGAGGTGGTTCTGGCATGCCCGGCAGGTGATTCCGGAGTGTCCGACATGTGGTTCTGGCACGTCTGAGAGGTGGTTCCGGCATGCCCTGCAGGTGATTCCATAGTGTCCGCCACGTGGTTCTGGCCTAGCCGGCAGGTGATTTTGGCATCTCCGGCAGGTGGTTTCGGCGAGTCGAGCAGGAGGTTCCGGAGTACTCAGCTGGTGCATCCAGTGTCTCTGGCACGTGGTTCTGGCACGTCTGAGAGGTGGTTCTGGCATGCCCGACAGGTGATTCTGGAGTGTCCGGCAAGTGGTTCTGGCGTAGCTGGCAGGTGATTTTGGCATGTCCGGCAGGTGATTTTGACGTGTCCGGCAGGTGTTTCTGGCGAGCTGTTCAGGTGATTCCGGCGTTCTCGGCAGGTGATTCTGGCGTGTCCGGCAGGTGGTTCCGGTCTGTCCGGTAGTGGGTTCCGGCGTGTCCCGCACGTGGTTCTGGTACGTCTGAGAGGTGTTACTGGCATGCACGTCAGGTGATCCCGGAGAGTCCTCCAAGTGGTTCTGGCCTAGCCCGCAGGTGATTTTGGCATGTCCGGCAGGTGGTTCCGGCATGCTCAGCAGGTGATTCAGGCAGGTCCGGTAGGTGGTTCCGGTCTGTCCGGGAGGTGGTTCCGCCGTGCCCGGCACGTGGTTCCACCACGTCTGACAGGTTTTTCTGACATGTCCTGCAGTTGATTCCGGATTGTCCACCAAGTGTTTCTGGCGTAGCTGGCTGGTGATTTTGGCGTGTCCCACAGGTGGTTCCGACGATTCAAGCAGGTGCTTCCAGCTAGCTTGGCAGGTGCTTCTGGCGTCTCCGGCACTTGATTTTGGCACATTTGAGAGGTGGGTCCGGCATTCCCGGCAGGTGATTCTGGAAAGTCTGGCAAGTGGTTCTGGCATAGCCAGCAGGTGATTTTTGCGTGTCCGGCAGGTGGGTCCTGCGAGTCGAGCAGGTGGTTCCTGCATGCTCGGCAGGTGGTTCCGGCGTGTCCTGCACGTGGTTCTGGCACGTCTGAGAGGTGGTTCCGGCATGCCGGCAGGTGATTCCGGACTTTCTGCCGAGTGGTTCTGGCGTAGCCGGCAGGTGATTTTGGCGTGTCCACCAGGTGGTTCTGGGGAGTGGATCAGGTGGTTCCGGCACACTCGGCAGGTGGTACCGGCGTGTCCGGAACATGGTTCTGGCAAGTCTGAGAGGTGCTTCCGGCATGCCCGACAGGTGATTCCGGAGAGTCCGCCAAGTGGTTCTGGCGTACCCGGCAGGTGATTTTGGCGTGTCCGGCAGGTGTTTCTTGCGAGTCGAGCAGGTGGCTCAGGCATGCTCAGCTGGTGCTTCCGGCGTGTCCGGCACGTGGTTCTGGTGTGTCTGAGAGCTGGTTCTGGCATGTCCAGCAGATGATACTTGAGTGTCCACCAAGTGGTTCTGGCATACCCGGCAGGTGATTTTGGCGTGTCAGGTAGGTGGTTCCGGCGAGTCGAGCAGGTGCTTCCGGCGTGCTCGGCAGGTGGTTCAGGCAGGTCCGGCAGGTGTTTGCAGTCTGTCCATGACGTGGTCCCGGCATGCCCGCAAGGTGATTCTGGAGTGTCCACCAAGTGGTTTTGGCGTAGCTGGCATATGATTTTGGCCTGTCAGGCAGGTGGTTCTCGCATGTCCAGCAGGTGTTTCCGGCGAGCTCGGCAGGTGCTTCTGGTCTCTCCGGCACGTGGTTGTGGCACGTCTGAGAGATGGTTCCGGCATGCCCGGCAGGTGATTCCGGAGTCTCCGGCATGTGGTTCTGGCACCTCTGAGAGGTGGTTCCGGCATGCCCGGCAGGTGATTCCGGGGTCTCCGGCATGTGATTCTGGCACCTCTGAGTGGTGGTTCCGGCATGCCTGGCAGGTGATTCCGGAGTGTCTGCCTAGTGGTTCTGGCGTAGCCGGCAGGTGGTTCTGGCATAGCCGGCAGGTGATTTTGGCGTGTCCGACAGGTGTGTCTTGCGAGTCGAGCAGGTGGCTCAGGCATGCTCTAGAGGTGCTTCCTGCGTCTGTGGCACGTGGTTCTGGTGTGTCTGAGAGCTGGTTCTGGTATGTCCGGCAGATGATTCCGGAGTGTCCACCAAGTGGTTCTGGTATACCTGGCAGGTGATGTTGGCATGTCCGGCTGGTGGTTCCCTCATGCTCGGCAGGTGGTTCAGGCAGGTCCGGTAGGTGGTTCTGGTCTGTCCAGGAGTTGGTTCCGGCGTGTGCGGCACGTGGTTCCGGCACGTCTGACAGGTGGTTCTGGCATGTCCGGCAGGTGATTCCGGGTTGTCCACCAAGTGGTTCTGATGTAGCAGGCAGGTGATTTTGGTGTGTCCCACAGGTGGTTCCGATGATTCGAGAAGGTGCTGCCGGCTAGCTCGGCAGGTGCTTCTGGCGTCTCCGGCACTTGATTTTGGCAGATTTGAGAGGTGGTTCCGGCATGCCCGGCACGTGATTCCGGAGTCTGCGGCATTTGGTTCTTGCACATCTGAGCGGTGGTTCCGGCATGCCCTGCAGGTGATTCCGGAGTGTCCGTCAAGTGGTTCTGGCATAGCCGGCTGGTGATTTTGGCATTTCCAGCAGGTGGCTCGAATGAGTCGAGCAGGTTGTTCCGGAGTGCTAAGCAGGTCTTTCAGGCGGGTCCTCCAGGAGGTTCCGGTCTGTCCATTAGGTGCTTCCGGCGTGTCCCACACGTGCTTCCGGCACGTCTGAGAGGTCGTTCTGGCATGCCCAGCATGTGATTTCATAGATTGCGCCACGTGGTTCTGGCCTAGCCGGCAGGTGATTTTGGCATCTCCGGCAGGTGGTTCCGGCGAGGCGAGCAGGAGGTTCTGGCGTGCTCGGCAGGTGCATCCGGTGTCTCTGGCACGTGGTACTGGCATGGCTGAGAGGTGGTTCCGGCATGCCCGGCAGGTGGTTCCGGAGTGTCTGCCGAGTGGTTCTGGCGTAGCCGGCAGGTGATTCTGGCGTGTCCAGCAGGTGGTTCTGGGGAGTGGATCAGGTGGTTCCGGCATACTCGGCAAGTGGTACCGGCGTGTCCGTAACATGGTTCTGGCAAGTCTGAGAGGTGGTTCTGGCATTCCCGACAGGTGATTCCGGAGTGTTCACCAAGTGGTTCTGGCGTAGCTGGCAGGTCATTTTGCATGTCCGGCGGTGGTTCCGGCGAGTCGAGCCGGTGGTTCCGGCGTAGCCGGCAGTTGATTTTGGTGTGTCCACTAGGTGGTTCTGGGGAGTGGATCAGCTGGTTCCGGCATACTCGGCAGGTGGTACCGGCGTGTCCAGAACATGGTTCTGGCAAGTCTGAGAGATGGTTCCGGCACGCCCGACCGGTGATTCCGGAGCGTCTGCCAAGTGTTTCTGGCATACCCGTCAGGTGATTTTGGCATGTCCGACAGGTGTTTCTTGCGAGTCGAGCAGGTGGCTCAGGCATGCTCAGCTGGTGCTTCCGGCATCTCTGGCACGTGTTTCTGGTGTGTCTGAGAGCTGGTTCTGGAATGTCCGGCAGATGATTCCGGAGTGTCCACCAAGTGGTTCTGGTAGACCTGGCAGGTGATTTTGGCGTGTCAGGAAGGTGGTTCCGGCTAGTTGAGCAGGTGGATCAGGCGTGCTCGCCAGGGGGTTCAGGCGGGTCTGGAAGGTGGTTTCGGTCTGTTCGGGGAGTGGTTCCGGCATCTCAGGAACATGGTTCTGGCACGTCTGAGAGGTGGTTCCGGCCGGCCCGACAGGTGTTTCCGGAGTGTCCGCCAAGTGGTTCTGGGTAGCTGTAAGGTCATGTTGGCGTGACCGGCAGGTGGTTTCAGCCAGCCCGGCAGGTGATTCCGGAGTGTCTGCCGTGTGGTTCTGGCGTAATCGGCAGGTGATTTTAGCGTGTCCAGCAGTTGGTTCCGGCGAGCTCGGCAGGTGGTACCGGCGTGTCCGGAACATGGTTCTGGCACGTCTGAGAGATGGTTCCGGCATGCCCGGCAGGTGATTCCGGAGTGTCCGGCATGTGGTTCTGGCGTAGCTGAAAGGTGATGTTGGCGTCACCGGCAGTTGGTTCCAGCCAGCCCGGCAGGTGATTCCGGAGTGTCTGCCGAGTGGTTCTGGCGTAGCCGGCAGGTGATTTTGGCGTGTCCAGCGGGTGGTTTTGGCGAGTCGAGCAGGTGGTTCTGGCGTGCTCGGCATGTGCTTCCGGTGTCATTGGCATGTGGTTCGGGCATGTCTGAGAGATGGTTCCGGCATGCCCGTCAGGTGATTCCACAGTGTCCGGCATGTGGTTCTGGCACCTCTGACAGGTGGTTCCCGCATGCCCGCCAGTTGGTTACGGAGTGTCTGCCGTGTGGTTCTGGAGTAGCCGGCAGGTAATTCTGGCGTGTCCAGCAGGTGGTTCTGGGAAGTGGATCAGGTGGTTCCGGCATACTCGCCAGGTGGTACCGGCGTGTCCGGAACGTTGTTCTGGCAAGTCTGAGAGGTGGTTCCGCCATGCCCGGCAGGTGATTCCGGAGTGTTCGTCAAGTGGTTCTGGCGTTTCCGGCAGGTGATTCTGACGTGTCCGGCAGGTGGTTCTGGGGAGTGGATCAAGTGGTTCCGGCATACTCGGCAGGTGGTACCGGCCTGTCCGGAACATGGTTCTGGCAAGTCTGAGAGGTGGTTCCGGCATGCCCGACAGGTGATTCCGGAGTGTTCGCCAAGTGGTTCTGGCGTAGCCGGCAGGTCATTTTGCATGTCCGGGGGTGGTTCCGGCGAGTCGAGCTGGTGGTTCCAGCGTGTCTGGCAGGTGTTTCGGGTCTGTCCGGCAGGTGGTTCTGGCGTGTCCGGCATGAGGTTCTGGCACGTCTGAGAGTTGGTTCCGGCATGCCCGACAGGTGATTCCGGAATGTCCGCCACGTGTTTCTGGAGTACCCGGCAGGTGATTTTGGCGTGTCTGGCAGGTTTTTCTTCCAAGTCGAGCATGACGCTCAGGCATGATCAGCAGGTGCTTCCGGCGTGTCCGGCACGTGGTTCTCGGGTGTCAGAGGGCTGGTTCTGGCATTTCCGGCAGATGATTCCGGAGTCTCGACCAAGTGGTTCTGGTATACTTGGCAGGTGATTTTGGCATGTCTGGAAGGTGGTTCTGGCTAGTTGAGCAGGTGGATCAGGCGTGCTCACCAGGGGGTTCAGGCGGGTCTGGCAGGTGGTTTCGGTCTGTTCGGGGAGTGGTTCCGGTATCTCAGGCACATGGTTCTGGCACGTCTGAGAGGTGGTTCCGGCCGGCCCGACAGGTGTTTCCATGGTGTCCGCCAAGTGGTTCTGGCATAGCTGGCAGGTGATGTTGGCGTGACCGGCAGGTGGTTCCAGCAAGCCAGGCAGGTGATTCCGAAGTGTTCACCAAATGGTTGTGGCGTAGCGAGAAGGTGATTTTGGCGTGTCCATCAGGTGGTTTTGGCGAGTCGAGCAGGTGGTTCTGGCGTGCTCGGCAGGTGCTTCCGGTGTCATTGGCATGTGGGTCCGGCATGTCTGAGAGGTGGTTCCGGCATGCCCGGCAGGTGATTCCGCAGTGTTCGCGAAGTGGTTCTGGCGTAGCCGGCAGGTGATTTTGCATGTCCGGCAATGGTTCCGGCGAGTCGAGCCGGTGGTTCCGGCATGTCCGGCAGGTGATTCCGGCATGTCCAGCAGGTGGTTCTGGGGTGTGGATTAGGTGGTTCCGGCAGGCCCGGCAGCTGATTCCGGAGTGTCCGGCATGTGATTCTGGCACCTCTGAGAGGTTGTTCTGGCATGCCCGGCAGGTGATACCGGAGTGTCCGGCATTTGGTTCTGGCACCTCTGAGAGGTGGTTCCGGTATGCCTGGCATGTGATTCCGCAGTGTCTGCCGAGTGGTTCTGGCGTGTCCAGCAGGTGTTTCCGGCCTTTCCGGCAGGTGGTTCTGGCGTGTCCGGCATGAGGTTCTGGCACGTTTGAGAGTTGGTTCCGGCATGCCCGACAGTTGATTCCGGAGTGTCCGCCACGTGGTTCTTGCGTACCCGGCAGGTGATTTTGTCGTGTCTGGCAGGTGCTTCTTGCAACTCGAGCATTTGGCTCAGGCATGATCAGCAGGTGCTTCCGGCGTGTCCGGCACGTGGTTCTGGTGTGTCTGAGAGCTGGTTCTGGCATGTCCGGCAGCTGATTCCGGAGTGTCCACCAAGTGGTTGTGGCATACCCGGCAGGTTTTTTTAGCGTGTCAGGTAGGTGGTTCCGGCGAGTCGAGTAGGTGGTTCCGGCGTGCTCGGCAGGTGGTTCAGGCGGGTCTGGCAGGTGGTTTCGGTCTGTTCGGGGTGTGGTTCCGGCATCTCAGGCACATGGTTCTGGCACGTCTGATAGGTGGTTCCGGCCGGCCCGACAGGTGTTTCCATGGTGTCCGCCAAGTGGTTCTGGCATAGCTGGCAGGTGATGTTGGCGTGACCGGCAGGTGGTTCCATACAGCCCGGCAGGTGATTCCGAAGTTTTCACCAAATGGTTGTGGCGTAGCCGGCAGGTGATTTTGGCGTGTCCAGCAGGAGGTTTTGGCGAGTCGGGCAGGTGGTTCTGGCGTGCTCAGCATGTGCTTCCGGTGTCATTGGCATGTGGTTCGGGCATGTCTGAGAGATGGTTCCGGCATGCCCGTCAGGTGATTCCACAGTGTCCGGCATGTGGTTCTGGCACCTCTGACAGGTGGTTCCCGCATGCCCGCCAGTGGGTTACGGAGTGTCTGCCGAGTGGTTCTGGAGTAGCCGGCAGGTAATTCTGGCGTGTCCAGCAGGTGGTTCTGGGAAGTGGATCAGGTGGTTCCGGCATACTCGCCAGGTGGTACCGGCGTGTCCGGAACGTTGTTCTGGCAAGTCTGAGAGGTGGTTCCGCCATGCCCGGCAGGTGATTCCGGAGTGTTTGCCAAGTGGTTCTGGCGTAGCCTGCAGGTGATTTTGCATGTCCGGTAATGGTTCCGGCGAGTCGAGCCGGTGGTTCCGGCATGTCCGGCAGGTGATTCCGGCATGTCCAGCAGGTGGTTCTGGGGAGTGGATCAGCTGGTTTCGTCATGCCCGGCAGGTGATTCCGGAGTGTCCGGCATGTTGTTCTGGCACCTCTGAGAGGTTGTTCTGGCATGCCGGGCAGGTGATACCGGAGTGTCCGGCATTTGGTTCTGGCACCTCTGAGAGGTGGTTCCGGGATGCCTGGCATGTGATTCCGGAGTTTCTGCCGAGTGGTTCTGGCGTGTCCAGCATGTGTTTCCGGTCTGTCCGGCAGGTGGTTCTGGCGTGTCCGGCACAAGGTTCTGGCACGTCTGAGAGTTGGTTCCGGCATGCCCGACAGGTGATTCCGGAGTGTCCGCCACGTGGTTCTGGCATACCCGGCAGGTGATTTTGGCGTGTCTGGCAGGTGTTTCTTGCAAGTCGAGCATTTGGCTCAGGCATGATCAGCAGGTGCTTCCGGGATGTCCGGCACGTGGTTCTGGTGTGTCTGAGAGCTGGTTCTGGCATGTCCGGCAGATGATTCCGGAGTGTCCACCAAGTGGTTGTGGCATACCTGGCAGGTGATTTTAGCGTGTCAGGTAGGTGGTTCCGGCGAGTCGAGTAGGTGGTTCCGGCGTGCTCGGCAGGTGGTTCAGGCGGGTCTGGCAGGTGGTTTCGATCTGTTCGGGGTGTGTTTCTGGCATCTCAGGCACAGGGTTCTGGCACGTCTGATAGGTGGTTCCAGCCGGCCCGACAGGTGTTGCCATGGTGTCCGCCATGTGGTTCTGGCATAGCTGGCAGGTGATGTTGGCGTGACCGGCAGGTGGTTCCATCCAGCCCGGCAGGTGAATTCCGAAGAGTTCAGCAAATGGTTGTGGCGTAGCCGGCAGGTGATTTTGGCGTCTCCAGCAGGTGGTTTTGGCGAGTCGAGCAGGTGGTTCTGGCGTGCTCGCCAGGTGCTTCCGGTGTCATTGGCATGCGGTTCCGGCATGTCTGAGAGGTGGTTCCGCCGTGCCCGGCAGGTGATTCCGGAGTGTTCGTCAAGTGGTTCTGGCGTAGCCGGCAGGTGATTTTGCATGTCCGGCAATGGTTCCGGCGAGTCGAGACGGTGGTTCCGGCATGTCAAGCAGGTCGTTCCGGCCTGACCGGCAGGTGATTCCGGAGTGTCCGGCATTTGGTTCTGGCACCTCTGAGAGGTGGTTCCGGAATGCCTGGCCTGTGATTCCGGAGTGTCTGCCGAGTGGTTCTGGCGTAGCCGGCAGTTGATTTTGGCGTGTCCACTAGGTGGTTCTGGGGAGTGGATCAGTGGTTCCGGCATACTCGGCAGGTTGTACCGGCGTGTCCAGAACATGGTTCTGCCAAGTCTGAGAGGTGGTTCCAGCACGCCCGATAGGTGATTCCGGAGCGTCCGCCAAGTGTTTCTGGCGTACCCGGCAGGTGATATTGGCATGTCCGACAGGTGTTTCTTGCGAGTCGAGCAGGTGGCTCAGGCATGCTCAGCTGGTGCTTCCGGCGTCTCTGGCACGTGGTTCTGGTGTGTCTGAGAGCTGGTTCTGGCATGTCCGGCAGATGATTCCGGAGTGTCCACCAAGTGGTTCTGGTATACCTGGCAGGTGATTTTGGCGTGTCAGGAACGTGGTTCCGCCTAGTTGAGCAGGTGGATCAGGTGTGCTCGCCAAGGGGTTCAGGCGGGTCTGGCAGGTGGTTTCGGTCTTTTCGGGGAGTGGTTCCGGCATCTCAGGCACATGGTTCTGGCACGTCTGAGAGGTGGTTCCGGCCGGCCGGAGAGGTGTTTCCGGAGTGTCCGCCAAGTGGTTCTGGCGTAGCTGAAAGGCGATGTTGGCGTGACCGGCAGGTGGTTCCAGCCAGCCCGGCAGGTGATTCCAGAGTGTCTGCCGAGTGGTTCTGCCGTAGCCGGCAGGTGATTTTGGCGCGTCCAGCAGGTGGTTCCGGCGAGCTCGGCAGGCGGTACCGGGGTGTCCGGAACATGGTTCTGCCACGTCAGAGAGATGGTTCCGGCATGCCCGTCAGGTGATTCCGGAGTGTCCGGCATGTGGTTCTGGCACCTCTGAGAGGTGGTTCCGGCATGCCCGGCAGGTGATTCCGGAGTGTCCGGCATGTGGTTCTGGCACCTCTGAGAGGTGGTTCTGGCATGCCCGGAGGTGGTTCCGGAGTGTCTGCCGAGTGGTTCTGGCGTAGCCGGCAGGTGATTCTGGCGTGTCCAGCAGGTGGTTCTGGGGAGTGGATCAGGTGGTTCCGGCATACTCGGCAGGTGGTACCGGTGTGTCCGGAACATGGTTCTGGCAAGTCTGAGAGGTGGTTCCGGCATGCCCGACAGGTGATTCCGGAGTGTTCGCCAAGTGGTTCTGGCGTAGCCGGCAGGTCATTTTGCATGTCCGGCGGTGGTTCCGGCGAGTCGAGCCGGTGGTTCCGGCGTAGCCTGCAGTTGATTTTGGCGTGTCCACTAGGTGGTTCTGGGGAGTGGATCAGGTGGTTCCGGCATACTCGGCAGGTGGTACCGGCGTGTCCGGAACATGGTTCTGGCAAGTCTGAGAGGTGGTTCCGGCATGCCCGACAGGTGATTCCGGAGTGTTCGCCAAGTGGTTCTGGCGTAGCCGGCAGTTGATTTTGGCGTGTCCACTAGGTGGTTCTGGGGAGTGGATCAGTGGTTCCGGCATACTCGGCAGGTGGTACCGGCGTGTCCAGAACATGGTTCTGGCAAGTCTGAGAGGTGGTTCTGGCACGCCCGATAGGTGATTCCGGAGCGTCCACCAAGTGTTTCTGGCGTACCCGGCAGGTTATTTTGGCATGTCCGACAGGTGTTTCTTGCGAGTCGAGCAGGTGGCTCAGGCATGCTCAGCAGGTGCTTCCGGCGTCTCTGGCACGTGGTGATGTGTCTGAGAGCTGGTTCTGGCATGTCCAGCAGATGATTCCGGAGTGTCCACCAAGTGGTTCTGGTATACCTGGCAGGTGATTTTGGCGTGTCAGGAAGGTGGTTCCGGCTAGTTGAGCAGGTGGATCAGGCGTGCTCGCCAGGGGCTTCAGGCAGGTCTGGCAGGTGGTTTCGGTCTGTTCGGGGAGTGGTTCCGGCATCTCAGGCACATGGTTCTGGCACGTCAGAGATGTGGTTCCGGCCGGCCCGACAGGTGTTTCGGGAGTGTCCGCCAAGTGGTTCTGGCGTAGCTGAAAGGTGATGTTGGCGTGACCGGCAGGTGGTTCCAGCCACCCCGGCAGGTGATTCCGGAGTGTGTGGCATGTGGTTCTGGCGTAGCCGGCCGGTAATTTTGGCGTGTCCAGAAGGTGGCTCCGGCGAGCTCGGCAGGTGGTACCGGCGTGTCCGGAACATGGTTCTGGCACGTCTGAGAGATGGTTCCGGCATGCCCGGCAGGTGATTCCGGAGTGTCCAGCATGTGGTTCCGGCACCTCTGAGAGGTGGTTCCGGCATGTCCGGCAGGTGGTTCCGGAGTGTCTGCCGAGTGGTTCTGGTGTAGTCGGCAGGTGATTCTGGTGTGTCCAGCAGGTGGTTCTGGGGAGTGGATCATGTGTTTCCGGCATACTCGGCAGGTGGTACCGGCGTGTCCGGAACATGGTTCTGGCATGTCTGAGAGGTGGTTCCAGCATGCCCGACAGGTGATTCCGGAGTGTTCGCCAAGTGGTTCTGGCATAGCCGGCAGGTCACTTTGCATGTCCGGCGGTGGTTCCCGCGAGTCGAGCCGGTGCTTCCGGCTTGTCCAGCAGGTGGTTCCGGTCTGTCCAGCATGTGTTTCTGGCGTGTCCGGCATGAGGTTCTGGCACGTCTGAGAGTTGGTTCCGGCATGCCTGACAGGTGATTCCGGATTCTTCGCCAAGTGGTTCTGTCGTAGCCGGCAGGTGATTTTGGCGTGTCCAGCAGGTGGTTTTGGCGAGTCGAGCAGGTGGTTCTGGCGTGCTCGGCAGGTGCTTCCGGTGTCATTGGCATGTGGTTCCGGCATGTCTGAGAGGTGGTTCCGCCATGCCCGGCAGGTGATTCCGGAGTGTTCGCCAAGTGGTTCTGGCGTAGCCGGCAGGTCATTTTGCATGTCCGGCAATGGTTCCGGCGAGTCGAGCCGGTGGTTCCGGCGTATCCAGCAGTTGTTTCCGCTCTGTCCGGCAGGTGGTTCTGGCGTGACCGGCACGAGGTTCTGGCACGTCTGAGAGTTGGTTCCGGCATGCCTGACAGGTGATTCAGGAGTGTCCACCACGTGGTTCTGGTGTACCCGGCAGGTGATTTTGGCATGTCTGGCAGGTGTTTCTTGCAAGTCGAGCATTTGGCTCAGGCATGCTCAGCAGGTGCTTCCGGCGTGTCTGGCACGTGGTTCTGGTGTGTCTGAGAGCTGGTTCTGGCATGTCCGGCAGATGATTCCTTAGTGTCCACCAAGTAGTTGTTTCATACCCGGCAGGTGATTTTATCGTGTCAGGTAGGTGGTTCCGGCGAGTCCAGTAGGTGGTTCTGGCGTGCTTGGCAGGTGGTTCAGGCGTGTCCGGCATGTGGTTCCGGCATGCCCGGCAGGTGTTTCCGGAGTGTCCGGCATGTGGTTCTGGCACCGCTAAGAGGTGGTTCCGGCATGCCCGGCAGGTGATACCGGAGTCTCCGGCATTTGGTTCTGGCACCTGTGAGAGGTGATTCCGGAATGCACGGCATGTGATTCCGGAGTGTCTGCCGAGTGGTTCTGGCGTAGCCGGCAGGTGATTTTGGCGTGTCCAGCAGGTGGTTTTGGCGAGTCGAGCACGTGGTTCTGGCGTGCTCGGCAGGTGCTTCCGGTGTCATTGGCATGTGGTTCCGGCATGTCTGAGAGGTGGTTCCGGCATGCCCGGCAGGTGATTCCGGAGTTTTCGCCAAGTGGTTCTGGCATAGCCAGCAGGTGATTTTGCATGTCCGGCAATGGTTCCGGCGAGTCGAGCCGGTGGTTCCGGCATGTCCGGCAGGTGATTCCGGCATGTCCAGCAGGTGGTTCCGGCATGCCCGGCAGGTTGTACCGGCGTGTCCGGAACATGGTTGTGGCAAGTCTGAGAGGTGGTTCCGGCATGCCCGACAGGTGATTCCGGAGTGTTCGCTAAGTGGTTCTGGCGTAGCCCGCATGTCATTTTGCATGTCCGGCGGTGGTTCCAACGAGTGGAGCCGGTGGTTCCGGCGTGTCCGGCAGGTGGTTCTGGCGTGACCGGCACGAGGCTCTGGCACGTCTGAGAGGTGGTTCCGGCATGCCCGGCAGGTGATTCCGGAGTGTCCGGCATGTGTTTCTGGCACCTCTGAGATGTGGTTCCGGCATGCCCGGCAGGTGATACCGGAGTGTTCGCCAAGTGGTTCTGGCGTAGCCGGCAGGTGATTTTGCATGTCCGGCAATGGTTCCGGCGAGTCGAGCCGGTGGTTCCGGCATGTCCGGCAGGTGGTTCCGGCATGTCCGGCAGGTGCTTCCGGCATGTCCAGCACGTGGTTGCAGCATGCCCGGCAGGTGATTCCGGAGTGTCCGGCATGTGCTTCTGGCACCTCTGAGAGGTGGTTCCGGCATGCACTGCAGGTGATATCGGAGTCTCCGGCATTTGGTTCTGGCACCTCTGTGAGGTGGTTCCGGAATGCCTGGCATGTTTTTCCGGAGTGTCTGCCGAGTGGTTCTGGCGTAGCCGGCAGTTGATTTTGGCGTGTCCACTATGTGGTTGTGGGGAGTGGATCAGCTGGTTCCAGCATACTCGGCAGGTGGTACCGGCGTGTCCAGAACATGGTTCTGGCAAGTCTCAGAGGTGGTTCCGTCACGCCCGACAGGTGATTCCAGAGCGTCCGCCAAGTGTTTCTGGCTTACCCGGCAGGTGATTTTCGCCTGTCCGACAGACGTATCTTGCGAGTCAAGCTGGTGGCTGAGGCATGCTCAGCTGGTGCTTCCGGCGTCTCTGGCATGTGGTTCTGTTGTGTCTGAGAGCTGGTTCTGGCATCTCCGGGAGATGATTCCGGAGTGTCCACCAAGCGGTTCTTGTATACCTGGCAGGTGATTTTGGCGTGTCAGGAAGGTGGTTCCGGCTTGTTGAGCAGGTGGATCAGGCGTGCTCGACAGTGGGTTCAGGCGGGTCTGGCAGGTGGTTTCAGTCTGTTCGGGGAGTGGTTCCGGCTTCTCAGGCTCATGGTTCTGGCACGTCTGAGAGGTGGTTGTGGCCGGCCAGACAGGTGTTTCCGTGGTGTCCGCCAAGTGGTTCTGGCATAGCTAGCAGGTGATGTTGGCGTGACCGGCAGGTGGTTCCAGCCAGCCCGGCAGGTGATTCCGGAGTGTCTGCAGTGTGGTTCTGGCGTAGCTGGCTGGTGATTTAGGCATGTCCAGCAGGTGGTTCCGGCGAGCTTGGCAGGTGGTACCAGCATGTCCGGAATATGGTTCTTGCACGTCTCAGAGATGCTTCTGGCATGCCCGGCAGGTGATTCCGGAGTGTCCGGCATGTGGTTCTGGCACCTCTGAGAGGTGGTTCCGGCATGCCCGGCAGGTGGTACCGGCGTGTCCGGAACATGGTTCTGGCAAGTCTGAGAGGTGGTTCCGGCATGCCCGACAGGTGATTCAGGAGTGTTAGCCAAGTGGTTCTGGCGTAGCCGGCAGGTCATTTTGCATGTCCGGCGGTGGTTCCGGCGAGTGGAGCCGGTGGTTCCGGCATGTCCGGCAGGTGGTTCTGGCGTGACCGGCACGAGGCTCTGGCACGTCTGAGAGGTGGTTCCGGCATGCCCGGCAGGTGATTCCGGAGAGTCCGCCACGTGTTTCTGGTCTACCCGGCAGTTGATTTTGGCGTGTCCACTAGGTGGTTCTGGGGAGTTGATCAGCTGGTTCCGGCTTACTCGGCAGGTGGTACCGGCGTGTCCAGAACATGCTTCTGGCAAGTCTGAGAGGTGGTTCCGGCACGCCCGACAGGTGATTCCGGAGCGTCCGCCAAATGTTTCTGGCGTACCCGGCAGGTGATTTTGGCATGTCCGACAGGTGTTTCTTGCGAGTCGAACAGGTGGCTCAGGCATGCTCAGCTGGTGCTTCCGGCGTCTCTGGCACGTGGTTCTGGTGTGTCTGAGAGCTGGTTCTGGCATGTCCGGCAGATGATTCCGGAGTGTCCACCAAGTGGTTCTGGTATACCGGGCAGGTGATTTTGGCGTGTCCAGCGGGTGGTTTTGGCGAGTCGAGCAGGTGGTTCTGGCGTGCTCGGCAGGTGCTTCCGGTGTCATTGGCATGTGGTTCCGCGATGTATGAGAGTTGGTTCCGCCATGCCCGGCAGGTGATTCCGGAGTTTTCGCCAAGTGGTTCTGGCGTAGCCGGCAGGTCATTTTGCATTTTCGGCGGTGGTTCCGGCAAGTGGAGCCGGTGGTTCCGGCGTGTCTGGCAGGTGGTTCTGGCGTGACCGGCACGAGGCTCTGGCACGTCTGAGAGGTGGTTCCGGCATGTCCGGCAGGTGATTCGGGGGTGTCCGGCATGTGGTTCTGGCACCTCTGAAAGGTGGTTCTGGCATTCCCCGCAGGTGATTCTGGAGTGTCCGGCATGTGGTTCTGGCACCTCTGAAACGGGGTTCCGGCATGCCCGGCAGGTGGTTCCGGAGTGTCTGCCGAGTGGTTCTGGCGTAGTCGGCAGGTGATTCTGGCGTGTCCAGCAGGTGGTTCTGGCGAGTGGATCAGGTGCTTCTGGCATACTCTGCAGGTGGTACTGGCGTGTCCGGAACATGGTTCTGGCAAGTCTGAGAGGTGGTTCCGGCATGCCCGACAGGTGATTCCGGAGTGTTCGCCAAGTGGTTCTGGCATAGCCGGCAGGTCATTTTGCATGTCCGGCGGTGGTTCCGGCGAGTCGAGCCGGTGGTTCCGGCGTGTCCAGCAGGTGTTTCCGGTCTGTCCGGCAGGTGGTTCTGCCGTGTCCGGCTCGAGGTTTTGGCACGTGTGAGAGTTGGTTCCGGCATGCCCGACAGGTGATTGCGGAGTGTCCGTCACGTGGTTCTGGCGTACCCGGCAGGTGATTTTGGCGTGTCTGGCAGGTGTTTCTTGCAAGTCGAGCATTTGGCTCAGGCATGATCAGCAGGTGCTTCCGGCGTGTCCTGCTCGTGGTTCTGGTGTGTCTGAGAGCTGGTTCTGGCATGTCCGGCAGATGATTCCGGAGTGTCCACCAAGTGGTTGTGGCATACCCGGCAGGTGATTTTAGCGTCTTCGGTAGGTGGTTCCAGCGAGTAGAGTAGGTGGTTCCGGCATGCTCGGCAGGTGGTTCAGGCGGGTCTGGCAGGTGGTTTCGGTCTGTTCAGGGTGTGGTTCCAGGCATCTCAGGCACATGGGCTCTGGGCTGCCCCATAGGCAGGTGGGCTCGGCAGGCCTAACAGGTGTTTCCATGGTGTCCGCCAAGTGGTTCTGGCATAGCTGGCAGGTGATGTTGGCGTGACCGGCAGGTGGTTCCAGCCAGCCCGGCAGTTGATTCCGAAGTGTTCACCAAATGGTTGTGGCGTAGCCGGAAGGTGATTTTGGCGTGTCCAGCAGGTGGTTTTGGCGAGTCGAGCAGGTGGTTCTGGCGTGCTCGGCAGGTGCTTCCGGTGTCATTGGCATATTGTTCCGGCATGTCTGAGAGGTGGTTCCGCCATGCCCGGCAGGTGATTCCGGAGTGATCCCCAAGTGGTTCTGGCATAGCCGGCAGGTGATTTTGCATGTCCGGCAATGGTTCCGGCGAGTCGAGCCGGTGGTTCGGGCATGTCTGGCAGGTGGTTCCGGCATGCCCGGCAGGTGATTCCGGAGTGTCCGGCATGTGGTTCCGGCACCTCTGAGAGGTGGTTCCTGGATGCCCGGCAGGTGATATGGGAGTGTTCGCCAAGAGGTTCTTGCCTAGCCGGCAGGTGATTTTGCATGCCGGCAATGGTTCCGGCGAGTCGAGCCGGTGGTTCCGGAATGTCCGGGCAGGTGGTTCCGGCATGTCCGGCAGGTGGTTCCGGCGTGTCCAGCAGTTGGTTCCGGCATGCCCGGCATGTGATTCCGAGACTGTCCGGCATGTGGTTCTGGCACCTCTGAGAGGTGGTTCCGGCATGCCCGAAGGTGATTCCGGAGTGTCCGCCACGTGGTTCTGGCATACCCGGCAGGTGATTTTGGCGTGTCTGGCAGGTGTTTCTTGCAAGTCGAGCATGTGGCTCAGGCATGATCAGCAGTTGCTTCCGGCCTGTCCGGCACGTGGTTCTGGTGTGTCTGAGAGCTGGTTCTGGCATGTCCGGCAGATGATTCCGGAGTGTCCACCAAGTGGTTGTGGCATACCCGGCAGGTGATTTTAGCGTGTCAGGTAGGTGGTTCCGGCGAGTCGAGTAGGTGGTTCCGGCGTGCTCGGCAGGTGGTTCAGGCGGGTCTGGCAGGTGGTTTCGGTCTGTTCGGGGAGTGGTTCCGGCTTCTCAGGCTCATGGTTCTGGGACGCCCCAGAGGTGGTTGTGGCTGGCCAGACAGGTGTTTCCATGGTGTCCGCCAAGTGGTTCTGGCATAGCTGGCAGGTGATGTTGGCGTGACCCAGCAGGTGGTTCCAGCAAGCCCGGCAGGTGATTCCGATGAGTTCACCAAATGGTAGTGGCATAGCCGGCAAGTGATTTTGGCGTGTCCAGCGGGTGGTTTTGGCGAGTCAAGCAGGTGGTTCTGGTGTGATCCGCAGGTGCTTCCAGTGTCATTGGCATGTGGTTCCGGCATGTCTGAGAGGTGGTTCCGGTATGCCCGGCAGGTGGTTCTGGAGAAGCTGCCGAGTGGTTCTGGAGCCAGCCCGGCAGGTGATTCTGAAGAGTTCACCAAATGGTTGTGGCTTAGCCGGCAGGTTATTTTGAGTGTCAGGAAGGTGGTTCCGGCTAGTTGAGCAGGTGGATCAGGCGTGCTCGCCAGTGGGTTCAGGCGGGTCTGGCAGGTGGTTTCGGTCTGTTCGGGGAGTGGTTCCGGCATCTCAGGCACATGGTTCTGGCACGTCTGAGATGTGGTTCCGGCCGGCCGGAGAGGTGTTTCCGGAGTGTCCGCCAAGTGGTTCTGGCGTAGCTGAAAAGGTGATGTTGGCGTGACCGGCAGGTGGTTCCAGCCAGCCCGGCAGGTGATTCCGGAGTGTCTGCCGTGTGGTTCTGGCGTAGCTGGCTTGTGATTTAGGCATGTCCAGCAGGTGGTTCCGGCGAGCTCGGCAGGTGGTACCAGCATGTCCGGAACATGGTTCTTGCACGTCTCAGAGATGCTTCTGGCATGCCCGGCAGGTGATTGGAGTGTCCGGCATGTGGTTCTGGCACCTCTGAGAGGTGGTTCCGGCATGCCCGGCAGGTGGTACCGGCGTGTCCGGAACATGGTTCTGGCAAGTCTGAGAGGTGGTTCCGGCATGCCCGACAGGTGATTCAGGAGTGTTAGCCAAGTGGTTCTGGCATAGCCGGCAGGTCATTTTGCATGTCCGGCGGTGG
The DNA here is from genome assembly GCF_037783145.1 of Equus przewalskii. Classification (NCBI taxonomy): domain Eukaryota; kingdom Metazoa; phylum Chordata; class Mammalia; order Perissodactyla; family Equidae; genus Equus; species Equus przewalskii. The sequence continues at coordinate 463 of NW_027227561.1, read as the reverse complement.
TTCCGGCGAGTGGAGCCGGTGGTTCCGGCATGTCCGGCAGGTGGTTCTGGCGTGACCGGCACGAGGCTCTGGCACGTCTGAGAGGTGGTTCCGGCATGCCCGACAGGTGATTCCGGAGTGTCCGCCACGTGGTTCTGGCGTACCCAGCAGGTGATTTTGGCGTGTCTGGCAGGTGTTTCTTGCAAGTCGAGCATTTGGCTCAGGCATGCTCAGCAGGTGCTTCCGGCGTGTCTGGCACGTGGTTCTGGTGTGTCTGAAAGCTGGTTCTGGCATGTCCGGCAGATGATTCCGGAGTGTCCACCAAGTGGTTGTGGCATACCCGGCAGGTGATTTTAGCGTGTCAGGTAGGTGGTTCCAGCGAGTCGAGTAGGTGGTTCCGGCGTGCTCAGCAGGTGGTTCAGGCGGGTCTGGCAGGTGGTTTCGGTCTGTTCGGGGTGTGGTTCCGGCATCTCAGTCCCATGGT
>NW_027227560.1:0-12396 GCF_037783145.1 Equus przewalskii | reverse complement strand
ACCGAAACCACCTGTCGCGCATGCCGGAACCACCTCTCAGACGTGCCGGAAGCACGTGCCGGACACGCCGGAATCACCTACCGGACAGACCGGAACCACCTGCCGAGCACGCCGGAGCCACCTGTTCGACTCGCTGGAACCACCTGCCGGACAGGCCAATATCAACTGCTGGCTATGCCAGAACCACCTGGGGGACGGTCCGGAATCACCTGCCAGCCATGGCGGAACCACCTCTCAGACGTACCAGAACCACCTGCCGGAGAAGCTGGAAACACGTCCTGGACAGTCTGGAACCACCTGCCGGCCAAGCCTGAACCACCTGCCAAGCACAACGGAACAACCTGCCAGACACGCCAAAATCACCTGCGTGTTATGCCAGAACCACTTGGAGGACTCTCTGGGATGACCTGCCGGGCATGCCGGAACCACCTCTCAGACGTGCCAGAAGCACGTGGCGGACAGTCCGGAATCACCTGTTGGGCATGCGCAACCACCTCTGAGACGTACCAGAACCACATGCCGTGCAGGCTGGAACCACCTACCGGACAGACCGGAATCACCTTTCGGGCATGCCGGAACCACCTGTCAGATGTGCCAGAAACACGTGCCGGAGACGCCGGAAGCACCTGCCAAGCACGTTGGAACCACCTGCTCAACTCGCCTGAACCACCTGCCGGACATGCCAAAATCACCTGCCCACTATGCCAGAACCACTTGGCGAACACTCCGGAATCACTTGCCGGGCATGCAGGAACCACCTCTCAGACATGCCAGAACCCCGTGCCAATGACCCCGGAAGCACCAGCCGAGCACGCCGGAACCACCTGCTCGACTCGCCAGAACCACCTGCCGATCACGCAAAAATCACCTGCCGGCTACGCCACAACCAGTTGGTGAACACTTTGGAATCACCTGCCAGGCTTGCTGGAACCACCTGCCAGTCATGCCAAAATCACCTGCCAACTACGCCAGAACCGCTTGGCGGACACTGCGGAAACACCTGTCGGGCCGGCTGGAACCACATCTCAGACGTGCCAGAAACGTGTTCATGAGATGCTGGAACCACACCCCGAACAGACGGATACCACCTGCCAGAACCGCCCGGAACCACCTGCTCGACTCACCGGTACCACCTCCCTGACACGCCAAAATCACCTGCTGGGTATGCCAGAACCACTTGGCGGACACTCCGGAATCATCTGCCGGACATGCCGGAACCAGCTCTCAGACACACCAGAACCAAGTGCCGGAGACGCCGGAAGCACCTGCCGAGCATGCCGGAGCCACCTGCTCGACTCGCCAGAAACACCTGCCGGACACGCCAAAATCACCTGCCGGGTATGCCAGAACCACCTGGCGGACACTACGGAATCACCTGCCGCGCATGCCGGAACCACCTCTCAGACGTGCCGGAAGCAAGTGCCGGACACGCCGGAAACACCTACCGGGCAGACCGGAACCACCTGCCAAGAACACCGGAGCCACCTGTTCGACTCGCTGGAACCACCTGCCGGACAGGCCAATATCAACTGCTGGCTATGCCAGAACCACCTGGGGGACGGTCCGGAATCACCTGCCAGCCATGGCGGAACCACCTCTCAGACGTACCAGAACCACCTGCCGGAGAAGCTGGAAACACGTCCTGGACAGACTGGAACCACGTGACGGCCATGCCTGAACCACCTGCCGAGCACGGCGGAACCACCTGCCGGACACGCCAAAATCTCCTGCGGGCTACGCCAGAACCACTTGGGCGACTCTCCGAAATGACCTGCCGGGCATGTTGGAACCACCTCTCAGACGTGCCAGAAGCACGTGGCGGACTGTCCGGAATCACCTGTTGGGCATACGCAACCACCTCTGACACGTACCAGAACCACGTGCCGTGCACGACGGAACCACCTACAGGACAGACCGGAATCAACTTTTGGGCATGCCGGAACCACCAGTCAGATGTGCCAGAAACACGTTCCGGAGACGCCGGAAGCACCTGCCGAGCACGTCGCAACCACCTGCTCAACTCGCCTGAACCAGCTGCCGGACACGCCTAAATCACCTGCCCGCTACACCAGCACCACTTCGGGGACAAGCCGGAATCACGTGAGGGGCATGCCGGCACAGCCTCTCAGACTGAACCTCGTGCCGGACACCACAGAACCACCTGCCGGACAGACCGGAACCACCTGCCGGACACGCCGGAACCACCGGCTCGACCCGCCGGAACGACCGCTGGACATGCAAAATCACCTGCCGGCTACGCCGGAAACACTTGGCGAACACTCCGGAATCACCTGCCGGGCATGCCGGAACCACCTCTCAGATATGCCAGAACCACGTGCCAATGACCCCGGAAGCACCTGCCGAGCACGCCGGAACCACCTGCTCGACTCGCCAGAACCACCTGCCGGACACGCAAAAATCACCTGCCGGCTACGCCACAACCAGTTGGGGAACACTTCGGAATCACCTGCCGGGCTTGCTGGAACCACCTGCCGGTCATGCCAAAATCACCTGCCAACTACGCCAGTACCACTTGGCGGACACTGTGGAAACACCTGTCGGGCCGGCCGGAACCACATCTCAGACGTGCCAGAACCATGTGCATGAGATGCTGGAACCACACCCCGAACAGACGGAAAACACCTGCCAGACCCGTCTGAACAACCTGCCGAGCACGCCGGAGCCACCTGCTCGACTCGCCGGAACCACCTACCTGACATGCCCAAATCACCAGCCGGGTATGCCAGAACCACTTGGCGGACACTCCGGAATCATCTGCCGGACATGCCGGAACCAGCTCTCAGACACACCAGAACCACGTGCCGGAGACGCCGGAAGCACCTGCCGAGCATGCCGGAGCCACCTGCTCGACTCGCCAGAAACACCTGCCGGACACGCCAAAATCACCTGCCGGGTACGCCAGAACCACCTGGCGCACACTCCGAAACCACCTGTCGCGCATGCCGGAACCACCTCTCAGACGTGCCGGAAGCACATGCCGGACACGCCGGAAACACCTACCGGACAGACCGGAACCACCTGCCGAGCACGCCGGAGCCACCTGTTCGACTCGCTGGAACCACCTGCCGGACAGGCCAATATCAACTGCTGGCTATGCCAGAACCACCTGGGGGACGGTCCGGAATCACCTGCCAGCCATGGCGGAACCACCTCTCAGACGTACCAGAACCACCTGCCGGAGAAGCTGGAAACACGTCCTGGACAGTCTGGAACCACCTGCCGGCCAAGCCTGAACCACCTGCCAAGCACAACGGAACAACCTGCCAGACACGCCAAAATCACCTGCGTGTTATGCCAGAACCACTTGGAGGACTCTCTGGGATGACCTGCCGGGCATGCCGGAACCACCTCTCAGACGTGCCAGAACCATGTGGCGGACAGTCCGGAATCACCTGTTGGGCATGCGCAACCACCTCTGAGACGTACCAGAACCACATGCCGTGCAGGCTGGAACCACCTACCGGACACACCGGAATCACCTTTCGGGCATGCCGGAACCACCTGTCAGATGTGCCAGAAACACGTGCCGGAGACGCCGGAAGCACCTGCCAAGCACGTTGGAACCACCTGCTCAACTCGCCTGAACCACCTGCCGGACATGCCAAAATCACCTGCCGACTATGCCAGAACCACTTGGCGAACACTCCGGAATCGCTTGCCGGGCATGCAGGAACCACCTCTCAGACATGCCAGAACCCCGTGCCAATGACCCCGGAAGCACCAGCCGAGCACGCCGGAACCACCTGCCCGACTCGCCAGAACCACCTGCCGATCACGCAAAAATCACCTGCCGGCTACGCCACAACCTGTTGGGGAACACTTTGGAATCACCTGCCAGGCTTGCTGGAACCACCTGCCAGTCATGCCAAAATCACCTGCCAACTACGCCAGAACCGCTTGGCGGACACTGCGGAAACACCTGTCGGGCCGGCTGGAACCACATCTCAGACGTGCCAGAAACGTGTTCATGAGATGCTGGAACCACACCCCGAACAGACGGATACCACCTGCCAGAACCGCCTGAACCACCTGCTGAGCACGCCGCAACCACCTGCTCGACTCACCGGTACCACCTCCCTGACACGCCAAAATCACCTGCTGGGTATGCCAGAACCACTTGGCGGACACTCCGGAATCATCTGCCGGACATGCCCGAACCAGCTCTCAGACACACCAGAACCAAGTGCCGGAGACGCCGGAAGCAGCTGCCGAGCATGCCGGAGCCACCTGCTCGACTCGCCAGAAACACCTGCCGGACACGCCAAAATCACCTGCCGGGTATGCCAGAACCACCTGGCGGACACTACGGAATCACCTGCCGCGCATGCCAGAACCACCTCTCAGACGTGCCGGAAGCACGTGCCGGACACGCCGGAAACACCTACCGGACAGACCGGAACCACCTGCCAAGAACGCCGGAGCCACCTGTTCGACTCGCTGGAACCCCCTGCCGGACAGGCCAATATCAACTGCTGGCTATGCCAGAACCACCTGGGGGACAGTCCGGGATCACCTGCCAGCCATGGCGGAACCACCTCTCAGACGTACCAGATCCACCTGCCGGAGAAGCTGGAAACACGTCCTGGACAGACTGGAACCACGTGACGGCCATGCCTGAGCCACCTGCCGAGCACGGCGGAACCACCTGCCGGACACGCCAAAATCACCTGCGGGCTACGCCAGAACCACTTGGACGACTCTCCGAAATGACCTGCCGGGCATGTTGGAACCACCTCTCAGACGTGCCAGAAGCACGTGGCGGACAGTCCGGAATCACCTGTTGGGCATACGCAACCACCTCTGACACGTACCAGAACCACGTGCCGTGCACGCCGGAACCACATACCGGACAGACCGGAATCAACTTTTGGGCATGCCGGAACCACCAGTCAGATGTGCCAGAAACACGTGCCGGAGACGCCGGAAGCACCTGCCGAGCACGTCGCAACCACCTGCTCAACTCGCCTGAACCACCTGCCGGACACGCCAAAATCACCTGCCCGCTACACCAGCACCACTTCGGGGACAAGCCGGAATCACGTGAGGGGCATGCCGGCACAGCCTCTCAGACTGAACCTCGTGCCGGACACCAGAGAACCACCTGCCGGACAGACCGGAACCACCTGCCAGACACGCCGGAACCACCGGCTCGACCCGCCGGAACGACCGCTGGACATGCAAAATCACCTGCCGGCTACGCCGGAAATACTTGGCGAACACTCCGGAATCACCTGCCGGGCATGCCGGAACCAACTCTCAGATATGCCAGAACCACGTGCCAATGACCCCGGAAGCACCTGCCGAGCACGCCGGAACCACCTGCTCGACTCGCCAGAAACACCTGCCGGACACGCAAAAATCACCTGCCGGCTACGCCACAACCAGTTGGGGAACACTTCGGAATCGCCTGCCGGGCTTGCTGGAACCACCTGCCGGTCATGCCAAAATCACCTGCCAACTACGCCAGTACCACTTGGCAGACACTGTGGAAACACCTGTCGGGCCGGCCGTAACCGCATCTCAGACGTGCCAGAACCATGTGCATGAGATGCTGGAACCACACCCCGAACAGACGGAAAACACCTGCCAGACCCGTCTGAACAACCTGCCGAGCACGCCGGAGCCACCTGCTCGACTCGCCGGAACCACCTACCTGACATGCCCAAATCACCAGCCGGGTATGCCAGAACCACTTGGCGGACACTCCGGAATCATCTGCCGGACATGCCGGAACCAGCTCTCAGACACACCAGAACCACGTGCCAGAGATGCCGGAAGCACCTGCCGAGCATGCCGGAGCCACCTGCTCGACTCGCCAGAAACACCTGCCGGACACGCCAAAATCACCTGCCGGGTACGCCAGAACGACCTGGCGGACACTCCGAAACCACCTGTCGCGCATGCCGGAACCACCTCTCAGACGTGCCGGAAGCACGTGCCGGACACGCCGGAATCACCTACCGGACAGACCGGAACCACCTCCCGAGCACGCCGCAGCCACCTGTTCGACTCGCTGGAACCACCTGCCGGACAGGCCCATATCAAATGCTGGCTATGCCAGAACCACCAGGGGGGCGGTCCGGAATCACCTGCCAGCCATGGCGGAACCACCTCTCAGACGTACCAGAACCACCTGCCGGAGAAGCTGGAAACACGTCCTGGACAGTCTGGAACCACCTGCCGGCCAAGCCTGAACCACCTGCCAAGCACAACGGAACAACCTGCCAGACACGCCAAAATCACCTGCGTGTTATGCCAGAACCACTTGGAGGACTCTCTGGGATGACCTGCCGGGCATGCCGGAACCACCTCTCAGACGTGCCAGAACCATGTGGCGGACAGTCCGGAATCACCTGTTGGGCATGCGCAACCACCTCTGAGACGTACCAGAACCACATGCCGTGCAGGCTGGAACCACCTACCGGACACACCGGAATCACCTTTCGGGCATGCCGGAACCACCTGTCAGATGTGCCAGAAACACGTGCCGGAGACGCCGGAAGCACCTGCCAAGCACGTTGGAAACACCTGCTCGACTCGCCTGAACCACCTGCCGGACATGCCAAAATCACCTGCCGACTATGCCAGAACCACTTGGCGAACACTCCGGAATCACTTGCCGGGCATGCAGGAACCACCTCTCAGACATGCCAGAACCCCGTGCCAATGACCCCGGAAGCACCAGCCGAGCACGCCAGAGCCACCTGCTCGACTCGCCAGAACCACCTGCCGATCACGCAAAAATCACCTGCCGGCTACGCCACAACCTGTTGGGGAACACTTTGGAATCACCTGTCAGGCTTGCTGGAACCACCTGCCAGTCATGCCAAAATCACCTGCCAACTACGCCAGAACCGCTTGGCGGACACTGCGGAAACACCTGTCGGGCCGGCTGGAACCACATCTCAGACGTGCCAGAAACGTGTTCATGAGATGCTGGAACCACACCCCGAACAGACGGATACCACCTGCCAGAACCGCCTGAACCACCTGCTGAGCACGCCGGAACCACCTGCTCGACTCACCGGTACCACCTCCCTGACACGCCAAAATCACCTGCTGGGTATGCCAGAACCACTTGGCGGACACTCCGGAATCATCTGCCGGACATGCCGGAACCAGCTCTCAGACACACCAGAACCAAGTGCCGGAGACGCCGGAAGCAGCTGCCGAGCATTCCGGAGCCACCTGCTCGACTCGCCAGAAACACCTGCCGGACACGCCAAAATCACCTGCCGGGTATGCCAGAACCACCTGGCGGACACTACGGAATCACCTGCCGCGCATGCCAGAACCACCTCTCAGACGTGCCGGAAGCACGTGCCGGACACGCCGGAAACACCTACCGGACAGACCGGAACCACCTGCCAAGAACGCCGGAGCCACCTGTTCGACTCGCTGGAACCACCTGCCGGACAGGCCAATATCAACTGCTGGCTATGCCAGAACCACCTGGGGGACAGTCCGGGATCACCTGCCAGCCATGGCGGAACCACCTCTCAGACGTACCAGATCCACCTGCCGGAGAAGCTGGAAACACGTCCTGGACAGACTGGAACCACGTGACGGCCATGCCTGAGCCACCTGCCGAGCACGGCGGAACCACCTGCCGGACACGCCAAAATCACCTGAGGGCTACGCCAGAACCACTTGGACGACTCTCCGAAATGACCTGCCGGGCATGTTGGAACCACCTCTCAGACGTGCCAGAAGCACGTGGCGGACAGTCCGGAATCACCTGTTGGGCATACGCAACCACCTCTGACACGTACCAGAACCACGTGCCGTGCACGCCGGAACCACCTACCGGACAGACCGGAATCAACTTTTGGGCATGCCGGAACCACCAGTCAGATGTGCCAGAAACACGTGCCGGAGACGCCGGAAGCACCTGCCGAGCACGTCGCAACCACCTGCTCAACTCGCCTGAACCACCTGCCGGACACGCCAAAATCACCTGCCCGCTACACCAGCACCACTTCGGGGACAAGCCGGAATCACGTGAGGGGCATGCCGGCACAGCCTCTCAGACTGAACCTCGTGCCGGACACCAGAGAACCACCTGCCGGACAGACCGGAACCACCTGCCAGACACGCCGGAACCACCGGCTCGACCCGCCGGAACGACCGCTGGACATGCAAAATCACCTGCCGGCTACGCCGGAAATACTTGGCGAACACTCCGGAATCACCTGCCGGGCATGCCGGAACCAACTCTCAGATATGCCAGAACCACGTGCCAATGACCCCGGAAGCACCTGCCGAGCACGCCGGAACCACCTGCTCGACTCGCCAGAAACAACTGCCGGACACGCAAAAATCACCTGCCGGCTACGCCACAACCAGTTGGGGAACACTTCGGAATCGCCTGCCGGGCTTGCTGGAACCACCTGCCGGTCATGCCAAAATCACCTGCCAACTACGCCAGTACCACTTGGCAGACACTGTGGAAACACCTGTCGGGCCGGCCGTAACCGCATCTCAGACGTGCCAGAACCATGTGCATGAGATGCTGGAACCACACCCCGAACAGACGGAAAACACCTGCCAGACCCGTCTGAACAACCTGCCGAGCACGCCGGAGCCACCTGCTCGACTCGCCGGAACCACCTACCTGACATGCCCAAATCACCAGCCGGGTATGCCAGAACCACTTGGCGGACACTCCGGAATCATCTGCCGGACATGCCGGAACCAGCTCTCAGACACACCAGAACCACGTGCCGGAGACGCCGGAAGCACCTGCCGAGCATGCCGGAGCCACCTGCTCGACTCGCCAGAAACACCTGCCGGACACGCCAAAATCACCTGCCGGGTACGCCAGAACGACCTGGCGGACACTCCGAAACCACCTGTCGCGCATGCCGGAACCACCTCTCAGACGTGCCGGAAGCACGTGCCGGACACGCCGGAATCACCTACCGGACAGACCGGAACCACCTCCCGAGCACGCCGCAGCCACCTGTTCGACTCGCTGGAACCACCTGCCGGACAGGCCAATATCAAATGCTGGCTATGCCAGAACCACCAGGGGGGCGGTCCGGAATCACCTGCCAGCCATGGCGGAACCACCTCTCAGACGTACCAGAACCACCTGCCGGAGAAGCTGGAAACACGTCCTGGACAGTCTGGAACCACCTGCCGGCCAAGCCTGAACCACCTGCCAAGCACAACGGAACAACCTGCCAGACACGCCAAAATCACCTGCGTGTTATGCCAGAACCACTTGGAGGACTCTCTGGGATGACCTGCCGGGCATGCCGGAACCACCTCTCAGACGTGCCAGAACCATGTGGCGGACAGTCCGGAATCACCTGTTGGGCATGCGCAACCACCTCTGAGACGTACCAGAACCACATGCCGTGCAGGCTGGAACCACCTACCGGACACACCGGAATCACCTTTCGGGCATGCGGGAACCACCTGTCAGATGTGCCAGAAACACGTGCCGGAGACGCCGGAAGCACCTGCCAAGCACGTTGGAACCACCTGCTCGACTCGCCTGAACCACCTGCCGGACATGCCAAAATCACCTGCCGACTATGCCAGAACCACTTGGCGAACACTCCGGAATCACTTGCCGGGCATGCAGGAACCACCTCTCAGACATGCCAGAACCCCGTGCCAATGACCCCGGAAGCACCAGCCGAGCACGCCAGAGCCACCTGCTCGACTCGCCAGAACCACCTGCCGATCACGCAAAAATCACCTGCCGGCTACGCCACAACCTGTTGGGGAACACTTTGGAATCACCTGTCAGGCTTGCTGGAACCACCTGCCAGTCATGCCAAAATCACCTGCCAACTACGCCAGAACCGCTTGGCGGACACTGCGGAAACACCTGTCGGGCCGGCTGGAACCACATCTCAGACGTGCCAGAAACGTGTTCATGAGATGCTGGAACCACACCCCGAACAGACGGATACCACCTGCCAGAACCGCCTGAACCACCTGCTGAGCACGCCGGAACCACCTGCTCGACTCACCGGTACCACCTCCCTGACACGCCAAAATCACCTGCTGGGTATGCCAGAACCACTTGGCGGACACTCCGGAATCATCTGCCGGACATGCCCGAACCAGCTCTCAGACACACCAGAACCAAGTGCCGGAGACGCCGGAAGCACCTGCCGAGCATGCCGGAGCCACCTGCTCGACTCGCCAGAAACACCTGCCGGACACGCCAAAATCACCTGCCGGGTATGCCAGAACCACCTGGCGGACACTACGGAATCACCTGCCGCGCATGCCAGAACCACCTCTCAGACGTGCCGGAAGCACGTGCCGGACACGCCGGAAACACCTACCGGACAGACCGGAACCACCTGCCAAGAACGCCGGAGCCACCTGTTCGACTCGCTGGAACCACCTGCCGGACAGGCCAATATCAACTGCTGGCTATGCCAGAACCACCTGGGGGACAGTCCGGGATCACCTGCCAGCCATGGCGGAACCACCTCTCAGACGTACCAGATCCACCTGCCGGAGAAGCTGGAAACACGTCCTGGACAGACTGGAACCACGTGACGGCCATGCCTGAACCACCTGCCGAGCACGGCGGAACCACCTGCCGGACACGCCAAAATCACCCGCGGGCTACGCCAGAACCACTTGGACGACTCTCCGAAATGACCTGCCGGGCATGTTGGAACCACCTCTCAGACGTGCCAGAAGCACGTGGCGGACAGTCCGGAATCACCTGTTGGGCATACGCAACCACCTCTGACACGTACCAGAACCACGTGCCGTGCACGCCGGAACCACCTACCGGACAGACCGGAATCAACTTTTGGGCATGCCGGAACCACCAGTCAGATGTGCCAGAAACACGTGCCGGAGACGCCGGAAGCACCTGCCGAGCACGTCGCAACCACCTGCTCAACTCGCCTGAACCACCTGCCGGACACGCCAAAATCACCTGCCCGCTACACCAGCACCACTTCGGGGACAAGCCGGAATCACGTGAGGGGCATGCCGGCACAGCCTCTCAGACTGAACCTCGTGCCGGACACCACAGAACCACCTGCCGGACAGACCGGAACCACCTGCCGGACACGCCGGAACCACCGGCTCGACCCGCTGGAACGACCACTGGACATGCAAAATCACCTGCCGGCTACGCCGGAAACACTTGGCGAACACTCCGGAATCACCTGCCGGGCATGCCGGAACCACCTCTCAGATATGCCAGAACCACGTGCCAATGACCCCGGAAGCACCTGCCGAGCACGCCGGAACCACCTGCTCGACTCGCCAGAACCACCTGCCGGACACGCAAAAATCACCTGCCGGCTACGCCACAACCAGTTGGGGAACACTTCGGAATCACCTGCCGGGCTTGCTGGAACCACCTGCCGGTCATGCCAAAATCACCTGCCAACTACGCCAGTACCACTTGGCGGACACTGTGGAAACACCTGTCGGGCCGGCCGGAACCACACTCAGACGTGCCAGAACCATGTGCATGAGATGCTGGAACCACACCCCGAACAGACGGAAAACACCTGCCAGACCCGTCTGAACAACCTGCCGAGCACGCCGGAGCCACCTGCTCGACTCGCCGGAACCACCTACCTGACATGCCCAAATCACCAGCCGGGTACGCCAGAACCACTTGGCGGACACTCCGGAATCATCTGCCGGACATGCCGGAACCAGCTCTCAGACACACCAGAACCACGTGCCGGAGACGCCGGAAGCACCTGCCGAGCATGCCGGAGCCACCTGCTCGACTCGCCAGAAACACCTGCCGGACACGCCAAAATCACCTGCCGGGTACGCCAGAACCACCTGGCGGACACTCCGAAACCACCTGTCGCGCATGCCGGAACCACCTCTCAGACGTGCCGGAAGCACGTGCCGGACACGCCGGAATCACCTACCGGACAGACCGGAACCAGCTGCCGAGCACGCCGGAGCCACCTGTTCGACTCGCTGGAACCACCTGCCGGACAGGCCAATATCAACTGCTGGCTATGCCAGAACCACCTGGGGGACGGTCCGGAATCACCTGCCAGCCATGGCGGAACCACCTCTCAGACGTACCAGAACCACCTGCCGGAGAAGCTGGAAACACGTCCTGGACAGTCTGGAACCACCTGCCGGCCAAGCCTGAACCACCTGCCAAGCACAACGGAACAACCTGCCAGACACGCCAAAATCACCTGCGTGTTATGCCAGAACCACTTGGAGGACTCTCTGGGATGACCTGCCGGGCATGCCGGAACCACCTCTCAGACGTGCCAGAACCATGTGGCGGACAGTCCGGAATCACCTGTTGGGCATGCGCAACCACCTCTGAGACGTCCCAGAACCACATGCCGTGCAGGCTGGAACCACCTACCGGACAGACCGGAATCACCTTTCGGGCATGCC